>NC_051155.1:87735306-87799110 GCF_013339745.2 Dermacentor silvarum | reverse complement strand
GGCCAGATTGTAATAGCTCAAGCAGTTGACTGTGGTCAAGATTGACTTGACTGTGACAAGGTTGACTGTGACTGTGGGGTGGGATGCGCATTACAACCTGAGGATTGTCTCACAATACCAAACAAGTTTTCAATTTTGTCTTGACTAAGACGTGATGTCATGATATACGAGTACCCCACTTCAGAAGTAACATATTTCAAGAGCTCCAAAGTACTGGTGATGGAGACTCTGAGGCCTTCTGCTGTTGAGTCACTTAAGAAATGTTTTTTGTCGGCATACTTTTCCCACTGCGTCATAAAGTCCAAGAAATCTTTAAGCTCTTGTAATTTTGGCGAATTCGGCCTCAAAGCTTCGGCCGGGAAGCGCGATGTCAGAATTTCAATCGGAGACTGCATTCTCCTGCACAAAGAAGAAACCAAACAGAAAGGTGATCAAAATTAAATTAGGATGTTACAGAGTTTCTAATGAAAGCACAAATATACCGGAACATTTTCAACATTTTTTAAAGGTTGCCTGAGGCAGATTTTAAAATTCTAGTTCATGAGCTGGTCTACTCGAAGAGGCGGACATTACTTGCAAAAAAAAAGAACAGAAATGCATAATCAACTAATTAACAAAAATTACTAATTAGTTTTACACTAATTACCTTACGGCTCATATTGCAATTGACAAATTCTAGCCGAGGAGTTCACAAGGCAGATCCCCTTGGAACGAATTCTCAGGATGGTGCCAGTTTCAAGATATTAATTCCCGAACATGCATAAAACGACGTTTTTTAAGAAAGTAGCTGGAACGCCAATGCATCTCTGCAAAGTTCGGGATTAATATCTCGAAAATGGTGTCATCCTGAGAATTCGTTCCTAGCCTTGTTAACTCCACAGCTAGAATTTGTTAATCGCAATGCAAGATAATTAGTGAAAAATAGAATTTTTGTTAATTAGTCTATTATACATTTCAGTTTTTTATGCATGTCCGCCTCTTCGAGTAGACCAGCTCATGAACTATAATTGTGCTATCTGCCACTGGGAACCTTTAAAATTTTTTGAAAGTGTTTGCAAGAACACCCTGTATACGTGACTGAAAAGTTAAGGAAAGAACTCATTGAGTAAATTTAAGTCACAAATGTAGTTTCAAAGCTGTAACTTAAGGAAAATTTGATATATATATATTTAAAGTACAAACCTGCAAAATTTCTGTGTTGCATCAATGTTTCCACAATGCGATTCAACTTGTGCTTTGAAGAGCTGAAGGCCTCTCAACGACTCTGAGCTGAACAACTGGAAAGCGTAGGCAACTCTCATCTTTTCAAAGTTGTTTGGATCAAGGTGTGTCCTTGTTAGCCGAGGCATTGCCTTCATGGTGAGATTATTTGAATCGAGTTCAAAAGCTCTTCGAAGTGGCTCCAGTGACACCTGAAATGAATGCAATTGATTATAAAAACTTACGTACAAAATGCAAATGACGAAAATTAACAAAATACGACTTCCTAATGCAGAAATATGCATACCCTTCCATTTGGTGTGTTGAAGCTTGTTTGCAGCAGTCTGTTGCGAATGTTTTTTACTAAATGGGGAAAATCCGAGAAAAAGTGGAGGGATCTTGTACCATCCACAGGATGTGTCCTTTTTCCGGATACTTCTTTTGAATTTCCCTTTATGCCCATTATTTTCCACATCTTGCGGTTCCAGGGTGCTGCATCACATGTCACATAGTCAACCAAGAGCCCTGCTTTTTCTGCTAGCATGACAGCCTCGAGAATAATTTTTGACAATAGATCTCCTTTCACATTATTGTTTGTTGCAAATGTGCCCAAGATTTGAGTCCAGCTTCCAGTCAGAGGTACAAACATCACCACAAGGCCATAGTTAGAGAGGGCGTGTTTTTCTTCTTTTGGTGTGTATGGCCCCAGGTCAACGAATCCAGCGACTTTACCAGCTGTGTCACAAGACATATGTTCCGAGAGCTTCATTTCATCAATTACCAAACCCCCGTGACACTTGAAGGGGTTCATTGCAGATGTTTTTTCTTTTAACGTTTCGAACATCTTTTCATTGAAGCCAAAGCTACCCATGTAGTTTGACATGTACTTCCGTAATGTCGCCTTTCCTGGAAGTACTAAGATGTTTTGCGTCCGAATATATTCGTAAAGCTTGGGACTACGCATTTTTAGCAAAATGCATTCGAGCATCCATTCCTTGTTATATTTCATCCCTCGTGGGCTATTTCGTTTTGCCGCTTCAAAACATTGTCTTACAGCTAGTTGCTGCTTTGTAGACAAGTGTTTTAATCTGTCTTGCAAGATCTCCTCGGTTGTGGCTGCAGTGGCATTTTTCATCCTTGAAATGCTTTCACTCAAGGTCTCTACTTTCGATGCCAGCCTCTTGAGTTTGCGATTTGCAGCTCGGAGTCGGTGGGATTTTTTACAACTTTGCTTGGGAAGCTTCTTTTGCAGGCGACATTTCCTTGTCTGAAGAGCTTTACGCAGATACTTACAACATAAGCAAGGTTGCCCTAGAACAAGACATAAGTGTATTTTTATTATGTGCAAATAAAATTATTCCACAGGCATATATGATACATATTGGAGAGTCTAATTAAAACCTATGCTTAAGATCACAAACACAAAATTCATCTAAAGTGGAATAAAATACCTGCTGAGTGCAGCCAGTGAGTCTGAGACAAGTACTGATTTCTTTAAAACTATCCCAGAAAAGACAAGGAATTAATACAAGTACCTTGCACTAATAAATCATCAACTGGCTCTAAACTTTCATTAAATAAGTTGAAGTCATGCCACAAACTGAACTCAGCAGAACAGCTGTGTTGAGATTGGACTCACCTTCTTTTGATGATTTCCCAATGCAGTTCACGCTGAAGAAAGTGCCTCCATTTATTTCTGATTGTGTACGAAGACCTCTCGTCAGTTCAAACGACACCGAGGTCATTTCTGCTGCTCCGCAACATATTGGAATGCTAGCTGCTCTACGTAGCACATCTTCAGCTTGTTGAATGGACACAATGTGCGTTTCTTCGATTAGCTTGCCCAAAAGATGTACCTTGCACTCCACGATGCCTTCAATTCCAGAGTTGAAAAACACTGTTCTCGCAACTCTAATTTCACTCGTGGCCGCATTCAGTTCACAACACAGGTAGCACACGCCAGTGAAATCCGGGAACTCATGCAGCGCCCATGATTTCGTTGGAAGTGAAAGTCTACGGAGGCCGGCGACGCTAAGAATGTCTGCTTCGGCGACACGTTCACTACCTTGGCACTCTTCGCTGCCCACTGCAGCGTCCGCAGCATGATCACCCTCTTGGTGACACTGGTCCGTACGGCGTGCTTTACTGCTGGTATCACATGGCATCTCTAGCTGCCGTCTTTTCCTCTGAGGCCTCGGAGTCGGAGTGGACTTGCTCAAATAGGCGGGCAAGTTGGGCAGGATGGTTGGAACTGCGTCAGGAGCAAGCGTTGGGGTCCCCCTCGGGATTCTAACTTCAGTTCCATTAATCATGTGGACATAATGCCTCAAAATAAAATGCGGCTCGAAGTGCAGTTCACAAACAGCACAATCAGGGTCCAGCGGCTTGTCAAGCCTGTGGAGATTTCGCTGCCACACAAGCCTTTGTTGGTCATCTTTCGGAGCCTTAAAAAGGGATAACTTACGCTCCTGGGCTGTTCTTGCATAGCCAGTCGCACAGCCTGGCGCGTAGCAGTGGTTTAACCGCCGCTTGGGCGGCATCATAAATACTAACGCAGGAAAAAGCGCGAAAGAAGCGACGTTCCGCGACGACGACAACGAAAAACAACGTACAGACTGCGAAGAGGCACACACTCGCTTCAAGTGCGGGCGACGACAGCGCCGCCGCTACTTTCTTCCAAAGCGGGTACGCGGCGCGCAATAGGATGCGCCTTTGCTCAACCCACTGTAAAGGTTCTAGTACACTGTAGTTGAGGCATGAGGTTTATACTGTGTGTGTGTGTAAAGGAAGTCAATTTGGATTTCTAAGGTGCAGTGGCCAGAAAATGACTATATAATGTGCCCAGAACAGGGTTATGTGCCCAGAGCAGCTGCAGTGTGTGTGTGTGTGCTGTTCCTCTACAATGCTTGAAAAATAAATGTAATTGTCGGAATGCAGCCGTCATAACTGCAACGCTTCAGTTGTGGCAAATATCAATTTTACTTAACACTTACGTTTGCGTGAGATATGTGCCATATCATTTTTTATGTACAATGGCAGTCAGGTGGATACCGAGTTGAGAAACAATAGTGAAAATGCACAGGCTAACAGGTGTATAGCTAGCCTGTGGCAAAGGCCCTACAAGAGGAGCACGTAGTTCATTTGGCTATGGTTGGTGTTGTTGCAGCTGTGCGGTGCCCACCCAGACGTGATGACACGCTGTGCCCAGCTGCTCAGGGACAAGTGCAGTGTTGACTTTGTTGACATCAACATGGGTTGCCCCATTGATTTTGTCTACAAAAAGGTGAGTGTGCCACTATGGGTTGTTTTCCCACTGAGCATGCTCTGTAACATGAATGTCTGGGCGGCACAAGACACTATTATACCCTTGTTACACTGGTGCCCTTGACTGCCGGTAAACTTAATGGCAGTTACTCACTTAAGCAAAGTTAACTGAAACTACAGTCCGCCGGAGTTACACAGGCATTCATAGTGATGGTTTACGGTGGCGAAGAATAAGGCATGCTGCTAGTTTCAATTTCCTCTCGAATTCCAAACCACTGCAGTGCAAAATTAATAAACCAAGGTCCAAAATTAATGCTAGTTTTGACACCAGATCGGTACAGCGGGAACAGCAAGACAGTACGGCCCATAGACATGGCACGCCTGACAACTCGTTAGGTGTTTTGCTGTCTTTGCTAACGAAGTGATCGACCCGGCTGGTGCCTCGGAGACGCATCGTCACCTAATCACTGCAGGTTTTCGTGGACATAATTGGGCGTGCAAGTTTTCTTAACTGTGTCACCAGTGCTGATATTAATTGCTCATACAGTCGAGCCCGACTATATCGAACCCGTTTATATCAAATTATCCCGTATATCGAACAATTTCTAAACACGGTAAATTTACATTGAGAATATGTAGCAAAAGTTACTGTTAATCGAACGAAAATAGCAACGACAACCGATATATCAAACTCCATGTGCCTCAAAAGGGCCCCAGCAAGTTGGCTTTCCCTCGTGGTGGTGGGGAAAACTGCCGGCGCCACCCTAGAAAAAGTGGTTTAGACCCCACTCTGCACGGGCGAACACCCCCCTGCAAAAAATGATCCTGGTCTGCTCGCAACGCTTACAGCCATTCAGAGGCCGTCGTGCTTTCTCCGAGGCGCGGAGGCGGTACAAGTGAGCGCCATTTTTTCTTTCTTTATGCTTGTGTGCCTGCTGCTGCCTCTTTTCCTCGAGTCCTCATTCAGCGTGGTCCGTGCTGGTGGTGTTGCCTGTTGGCGATCGAGGGATCGACATTCGACGAGTCCGTCAGTGCGGACGATGATGTCGCCATCATGGGCCAGCTACAAGATGAGGACTACGTTGCAGACGTCGTGCCGACCACGAGCCAAAGCGACAGCAATAAGGAAATTGACGATGGCCCGTTGCCTACATCCTCCGAAGTGATTAGTGCACTTGCGTTGGTCTGGTGCTATTGCGTGAATATAGAAGGTTGCAGCCTCAGCTGCTCCGACTCGTTGGACACCGTGGAGGCGTGCGTGCTGTCGCAGGCAGCGAAGTCGTTGAAACGGAAGAAAATCCAGGACTATTTTGTTCCAAAGTAGGGCACGCAAGTAAGCCACCATATTAATAAAGTACTTTTCTTATTGGTATGTGCCTTTGCGTCATCAAATCCTATAGCGGGCCTATATCGAATTATGCCATATATCAAACTAATCAATGTTTTTTGGCGAGAGTTCGTTATACCCGGGTTCGATTGTATTGTCGAGATTGAGCTGCACTTCTTCTCTTTTGTACGGTCCTTTGTTGGCAGGAAGATTGTCGTCGAGTGGTGCATCATCTAGGCATACAGAGGCACACATTCCAAGTATATCAGTGCAAGGTGGCCCGATTATGATATCTGCTTCAATGTAACGCGACCGCGATTGTAACGTGAGGATCTACTCTTCATTCCACGAATTAAAAAAATATAAAACCATGAATGTATTGCGAGATAAATGGAATGAGAAATTTTACCTTTGTTCAAGGAATCAATTCCAAAATGAGCTCTCTTCACTTATCATCGTTGTCTGAGAAGGAGATGAGGCTTTCCTTAAGCGGTATTTTCAGGCAATCACTTTGGGAGGTAGTTTCACTTCCGCAAAATTTCGCGTGAATCCGCACTGAAAGCATTGCCGACAGGTGTCTCTGGTGCTGTGCCAATCTCGTTATAAGTGTCAAGGGCACTGTCGGCCATATACATTGAGGGGGTCGGTGGCGAAACTGTTTCCGAAAGTGATGGCCCCAGAATCAACTCGTCTGTGCCTTCGAGCTCGTTTAAGATTTACTTCTTAAAAGACCGCACAACCATTTCATTCCGGAACAGTACGAGGTTCTTCCAATTGGCGCCGCACTTGCAAAGGGCCTCCCATTGGTGCCACCATCCTAGAATCATTGACGTTGAGTCGCCGAGCTGCCGAGCAGTGGCAAAGTATCCCAGCTCCTCGGCCATAAAAATTACCGGTCTTTCAAAGTGGCCCTCATACCGAACACTCTGTGTCGCCATAACGTTGCGAATGAATGTAGTCGAAGCACAAAAGGCCGCAGGGTAATGCAGCACCATAACCGTAATTCCAACAAAAAAGGAGTTTTGACTTTGGTCCGCTTGTCCCCGAGTTGAGTCGAGATGTAAAGGTACAGGTTGCCAACGGAACATTAAATACCACAGAATTTCGAATATTTGTTTTAAAATCATAAATATTGCCGTTGTTCAAATGTAACATGAGAGTCGAGTTCGTGCAACAAAAATCATGAAAAAAAAAAACTTGCGTTACAATCGAGTAAGTACAGTATCTTCCCAAATAATTATCATGACCTCTGTAGTCATGTCAAATCAGTTCACACGTTTTTAAAAGATCTGTGACGAATACACACCGCACTCTATTGACGTACCATGCACTATCTTGACCATTTGGGAAACGTCGGTTACTCTAAACTAAGGTCGCCAAGCTTGGTTTGCAGTCAACCACGGTTAGCGGTCTAATCACCATTTCGCCTGCTGTGTAACTGTGCTAACCACGTTTAGCGATAACTGCGGTTATATTAACTATGGTTAAGGCCGCCCTTGTAACAAGGGTATTACTGGCTTCTTTGTCTACCTAGCTCTCCAGGTCTTGCTCCACAGTTTTAATTTGCTGCTGCAGTTCTTGCGATGAGGATAAAGAAGGGTATGACGGACATTAAACAGCTGCTCTGTCACCATCAGCTAGTGCGCAGTAGTCTTCAGGTCATGGATAACTAGCTAGCTTTTATGATGGAGTATGGATATTGAAGAACAACGATCAAGCAGCTAATATATTTATCATTGTTCACTGATAGTTCAGCTGTTGAATAGTTTCTTGGTTCGTCCTGAACTTATTCATTTTTAAGTGCGAAATTGCTTATCGTACTTACATGTGTAAGGCCTACACATTGTAGGGGAAGTTTTTACAGTGTGCAGGCTTATGTTATACTCACTGAAGCCTTGAACCGTGCCCAAACTGCTGTGCACAATAATACAACCATTAGTGGCCAACTGTGAACACTTCCAGCCATCGTCGTCACCTCCGCTGTCTTTTTTGTTTGCAAGCTCATCCCATTGGCCCTCCCGCAAAGCTGGTCATGGTCCATACCATTTGTGGTGACCCTCTTCGATTTTCGAAGTTCTGGCAGCCAGACGGCAGCCAGCTAGTTCTGGTGCTGACAGGAAACAACGTCATGGCCACATGGGTTGGGATTCCAAGACAACCCAGAGCTGCCCGAAGGTTGCAAAATGAAAGGTCGGGACAGCTGGCCGTGGTAAACGTAAACGTACTACTGGGATGGCAGCGGCCGGCATGCTAAGCGTAGTCGGTCTATCTGTGCAGTGCGCGCTTGGGAATATGTAGTTATGTTCGACGAAGAGCTGAAGCGGTATTCATGATTTAAGGATACAGTAGAATCTCGATGATACCGAGTCTCACGGGGTCACGAAAAATATTCATATTAGCCGAAATTCGTATCATCGAAACACAATTAAAACAAGCTAAATGAAAGAGTCAGAGGTGAACTCACCCAGGCACACGTACGTAAAAAGCATTCATTTTTTGAAGAAAAGGCTCTAATGTCCTGCTTCTTTTTCTTCGTCAGGTCACTTAACAGACTTTGTTCAAATCCATAAAAATGCGTGCACATGTCGTCGCTGATTTCATCCGCGGCCATAGCACGCCTCAGAACGTCGAGCGCATGCAGCGTTTCAGCCGCCGTTGGTGGTCCTTCGCCGTCGCCCACGTCTATGTCGTCGCCATCATCGCTAGAATCAGCAGCCTCGCATCTTCAACAATATGTTCTACTGTGCGCGCACCACAGGTGGCGAGATTGTCATCTGCCGTGCAAAAGTAATCTGCTGTGCACTCGACATTAAGCCGTTCCCAATCCTCAATTGTATCTTCCGGCTCTGGGGGCACCTCTTCTGGACTCCCGAAGATGGCGCATTTGCCGAAGCAGTTCGCTACGGTAGTCGGAGTTCTTAAGGGCCTAGCGCCGGCTTCGCCACCTGTGAAGTCCCCACAAAGATGGTGATTAGTGCTCATTTCCTCTTTTCTCTTTTTGTCTTCTGCTAGCCAGAAAGCTTCCAGATGAAACTGCCAGACGAAAATTGTCCTGGCAGGTTCTGGCAGCCTGCAGGTAGCCAGAAGGGGAAAATTGAGCAGTATACAGTTCTCATACTGTGACCGGAGACAGCGCATGTGCGAATTGTGGAACATGTGCTATGTCCCGTAGCTACTGTGGCACCTTTCCCCCGCATGGTATGCTTCACCGCATAACATGTATGTATTGCGGCCAAGTTAACTTTAAAGGCAATGCTGCCAAGTGAATTAACGGCGTGTTTCAGCGTTTTTTTTTTTTTTTTCTGCTTTTTGTTTAATTTGACCCACCTGATAATTCGACCAATTTCGTCGGGTCTGGCCAGGATGGCTCGTCGCCATCAGCGACAGACGAGAAGACGATGCACGGCTTTCTACTAGCGCTGCCGAATCGATGGACCTTTCGTCCTAAACTGTGCAGATATATAGAACATAACATATTATCCGTATATACTCAAATGTCCATTATAGTATAGAAAAATGTATATAGAAAGCAAGTAACAGAAACATTCTGCAATTGAATATATCGTACAACCCTGTCTCTTTCTTGTTAATTCCACCATCACAAGAATGCATCACATATGATCACTAATTAAACACCTGTTGTGAGAAAGAATGATAATTGTGTTACTGTTGCCCATCAGCTCCATAGGATGAATGTGCCACCAATTTTTTTCTTTGGCATTTCTCTTCCTTTCATTGTACTAAAAGCAAAGGCACAAGTTAGTGGACGAATTGATGGCCGTCGCCGTAGCACAATTGGTAGTGCAACGCACCCGTAATGCGGAGGTTGCGGGTTCGGCTCCCGCCGGCAACAAGCTATCTTTTCGTCCGCTTTCATTTCCCTTTTCTTCATTATTTTATACATTCCAATTTCAACTACACTTAAGTTCCCCGATGCTTTCCTTGGCTTCGTTGTCTGTTGGCTTTATGTGGTTATGACTTATAAAATGGAGCCCCTCGGTTCCCATTCTTCTTTCGTAAAAGCAAAGAGGACACTAAGTAGCTGTGGAACTTGTGCAAATAAATTATTGTAGACACCATGCAGACAATGCTCTTATGTCAGCCCTTATTTAGTGGCTATGACCAAGAAGCATTTAGGACTTTCACTCACTCAGTTGGAACACATACCGGCGATGGTTGCTTTGTGGCTTTGGCATCGTACTGTTAAGCACGAGGTCGCGGGTTCAAATTCCGGCCGCGGCAGCCACATTTCAATGGGGACAAAATGTAAGAATGCCAATGTATCGCGCATTGGGTGCAAGTTAAAGAGCCCCGTGTGGTCTAAATTAATCCAGAGTCCCCCACTACAGCGTGCCTCATAATCAAATCGTGGGTTTTTGCACGTAAAACCCCAGAGTTCAAATCAGCTGGAACATGAAAGTTTATACATTTTGCTGCTGTAGATTAGTGTTTGAAAAGAACAGTACAGTCACGCAGGATGTGTGCAAACATTTGGGGCACTTCAACACTGGTTCTTATCAGTACTGTGTTGCCGCAGGGAGCCGGATCGGGGCTCATGGGCCGTGCCAAGAAGCTTGCCGAGATTGTTTACGGCATGGTGGGTGCACTGGACATTCCCCTGACGGTGAAGATGCGTGCAGGCATGCATGAGGGCCGCGCCATTGCTCATCAAGTCATTTCCCAGCTCGTTGCGGCTCCTCGTAAGCCTGCCCTCATCACAGTGAGTAATTGCATCATATTGCTACGGACCGGGGGTATTTACGTTGACAAAGAGGCCAGTAGTGTGAAGACAATGACGATGATTAGAGGCTAGCGCGGGCTGTTGCCTCCTGGACAAGTGCAGCGTATTTGTAAATATACTTGTATATAGCTTCTCGTCTGCATCTTCCTACGTAACATATTTGGTGGAGGTGGACGTTCCCTGTACCTCATCACGGAGCTTCGCAGTGGACAATACATCAAGCCTTCCATCATGGCTTTCGGTGACAACAGCTTGACAATCTTTAAATAATAAATTTGTTTTTTTGTCAACTAAACTAGGTAGACTAAAAAGAAGAAAGCTTTTTTAGGTCCTGACAGATAGATGCCCCTTGAGAAATCGTACTTAATAAATGGATTGACAGATATTTCAGCAGATTTCTTATAGGCAGCCATTCATTATATTTATGTTCGGCTGTATTTCCAACGTCATTTCCAGCTCACCCACTTGCACTCATGCCTGCCTCCGAATGCTTCTTCTGCCACACGCAGGTGCACCCACGTTCTCGTGAGCAGCGCTACACCAAGTCGGCTGACTGGGCCTACCTCGACCGCTGTGCCCAGGCAGCCACCCCCATCCCAGTGTTTGGTGAGTGCTTGGCATTGCTGCCAGAACGGCTCTGGCATCTATGTGCTTCTTCATACTCGCATGGAGAGGGAAAACATGTAACACCTAGTGTGGTGCCTTATGCCTCCAAGACAGCCCAGACTCGAGCAGAAAAGGGAGCTGGCTTTGATTGGGGCTGTGTTCATATTTTTGCATTTTATCCGAGGGCCATTGCATGAAGCCGGCAAATATTTCATAAACCTTAAATCTTATTGCTTTGATAAGACATGCCACATAGATGAGTAATCTTATTGCTTTGATAAGACATGCCACATAGATGAGTAATCTTATTGGTTTGATAAGACATGCCACATAGATGAGTAATCTTATTGCTTTGATAAGACATGCCACATAGATGAGTAATCTTATTGCTTTGACTAGACATGCCACATAGATGAGTAATCTTATTGCTTTGATAAGACATGCCACATAGATGAATACAGGAAGTATAGCAACGGTCCAGTGCCCTTCTCTCTTGCAGTGTTGCACTAATGTGTGTATCAAGTATACTTTAACCAACTTGCTCGGCAACAAGTCAAGGCTTAAAGAACTGTCCATGGTTGTGTGAAGCTGAAAGCAGCACCGCTTCTTGAACAGAGGGGTCAGCCACTCCTGTTCAATAGTGCCCCTTGGGTTTCTATGAGCTGTTGTTTCATATCCGGGCATTTCGGTGCTCAGTCAAGGGGTTTGGAATGGTGTTACGCTAGCAACTGGTTATCACAGGAATGATTTATAATGCGACACCCAAAACGGACTAAACAGGCTGGCCACGCTCAAGGACGTGGCTCATGTCGCTATGCTTTGGTTAAGGCAAGATAAAGTAATTGGTTAATGTTTCTAGCTGACCAAAGCGCCACCTTTACGAGCACAGAGCTTTTATAAGCAGTAAAATGACAAGGTACGACAGGTTTGGCGCTGCTACTGTGAAAATATGGTGCTGGCTCCCAAATAATGAAATTTAATCATTGATAATAAATAAGTATATTACAACTGCATTTCAACTCAAAGGGAATGCAGTTTGCATGGCTTTATTGCACCTTCCTACAAGATTAACTTACTGCGCCTGACTGCTTCACACTGCTCTGTTGATACAGCCTGCAGGAATGATGTTCTGGGAGCACTTATGTGTGGGAATGTCTGTGAATTAACAGTTAAAATGCCAGTTTGAGCCCCTCGAATACGTGCAGGCAGCGGGGACGTCCTGAGCTGGGAGGACGCTGAGAAACGGCTTTCAGAGACATCTGTCAGTGGTCTGATGATTGCGAGGTGAGTGTTGTTGTCTGGCCTTGGACTGATGTTTTGACTGCGTCACTTGCAGGAAGAGCAATGTCCACTGCTCTCCTCTCTCACCCTTTTTTCAGCAATGGTAGGTCGTATGTTATGGAGCAGCAACAGTGTGCCCGCACTGCACAATGTTGCCTCATCTCAATGCATTCTTCTTGTGTGCTTGGTACACTCTAAAAACTGTGTACACCCATTGGAGCGTATCTTTGTCCTACAAAAGTTCTGTATAAACCTGTGTAAGGGCCACACCTCCAACATGGCAGTCCAGAATTTGCAGCGAAAAAAAGTTCCAACCGAAAAGTAATCGTGTTTTGTGCACGGATGCTGCGCAAGCGAGAGCTGCGCTTTGACATCTGTGGCGCAGCCATGACCAGCACCTCAGTGCTGCTTCGTTGCAGCATGCAAGTCGCCGGCGGCATTTTTTCTTTGTGCAGTTGTATTATTCCACGTATAACCTGCACCCCCAATTACAAAAACTGGATAAAAAAAATGAACCGCATGTAAAACCCACAGAAATAACTGCATACAACAATGCTCAAATCTTTGCAAAAACAGTCCATTCACGGATGCATGACTCGTCCACGTCGTATCTTTGGCGAGCGGCTCTGTCCCTCCCCTCGTCGGCGATGCTGATGAAGCTGAACTCATTCACACGACGTGATCGTGGATGAATCAGTCACGAGACATCTGACGTGAATCAGATCACATCACAGGCGCAGCTAGCATTCACGCATGACAGTGGAGCTGGAGCAGCCCTTGCATGGGCAACGGCGATTTTGTGCTCCGCCGTGTCGCGAAGCGCTTTGCATGGACCGAGGGAGTGCCACCCAAACAGGCAATGTGTGAGTTTGCCGGCACCGCGTGTACTATTCACTGTATGCAAAATTTCGACCTGTAAGGAGCAGAAGAATGGACGACCGTGAAGGTCGTCACGGCAGCGCACGCTGCGCTGCCGTGTAGAACTTTTTTTAATTTTTGGTGTGGCTTATACGTGTGAAAATATGGTTGTTTTCCCAGCCAGCTCCTTCTGCTCATCTGTCATTTCACAGAGGATTACAGTAATTTCTTACTTGTCATCAGAAAAACTAGACCAAATGGCCTGGCCCCATGTAAAGGCCGCCCCTTGTCAAAATTGCGAGTCTTGCGAGCCAAAGTGCGGTCCTTATACGATTTTATGTGGTAATCGTCAACCATCTAGCGGGCCTTCACTTTCATTAACACTGCTTGCCTGGTACTTCCATGCCAGGAACGACATTGGTGTTATCAGTGTGACATAGCATCCTTGACAGGAAAGTAATGAGCCCAGAGATTTTCGAGAACGCAAACGCAGGCAAGACAGATGACGATTATTGTTGCCAGACAACGATACGCCCCAAAGTGCGTAAGTTGCTTTTTAGAGTGTAGGTCAGTGTACCTAGTGGGCCACTCTTAGAGCAGAGCTTTTTTCGCCTCTTCCTTCGACTTTTCCACTGCTGCTGCTGCTGTCGTGCGCAATGTGTCGGAAGGCGCTTGAGAGCATGGCAGAAGTGTGGCAGAGAGGAAAGGTGATGTGGGAAATTCGTTTGGACCTTTCCATCGCATCGTTTGTGCACAATGCCCTCTGGAGCTCTCTGGGCTTGTGTACTTACATTCTAATATAACTGATTCTAATATATCTGCACGTGGCATTTCGTACTTTGGAAGCAGCAGTTGCGCGGAAGACAACTTCGGTTTGTCAGATTTCTGAACAGAGCCTCTCTTTCTGTGCCAGACCGCTTCATAGCTGTTGTGTGCTGATATAAACATATCCTGCGTGCTCTAAAGATGACAGTTCGTATCTGTAGGGTGCTAATGACCATCGATCGGGATGATTTGCCGGCGGCCACTCGGGGAGTCGAGTATCGCGCGAAAAGACGGCCGCGAGTGAACCTTGGCATCGCACTTGGGCTAGTCACTTGGATTAACATTCTCTTTTATGATTCAAGAACTTTGTCACATAGAAAGATGATATTTGCTGGAATAGAGCACAGGTCTCTTGTGCTAAAAATTTTAAAGTTTTATTCTGAAATCTTTTGTGAAGTTTTTCTGTGTGAAGCAACAATGACATACTTGTGTAACTTTTTTTTCTTTACACAAAATTTTTGTTTAGATATCTTTTTTTTAATTCTTATTCATAAGCGTGTTGTTCTAAAATAGTACCATTAGAAAGCGAATTTCTTCCTCTTCAAGGTAATACTATACACTGCTCTGTGATAGGAAAAATGTATGTACTAGACTGCTGCTTTTCCCGCGTGCAGGAATTTGCCGTCAACATCACCACTAATTATCGTCAATCAACACAAACGGCACAGAAATCTTCCCTTACATCGCTTCCCACAGTGTGTGGGATCCCCATATTTTTATTTGTATTATATTTTATTTTTTAACCAGCACCAGGCTGTATTGATGTCTCTTCAATATGCTGCTATTCAGTAAGATAATGGATATGAAGATGATAGGAAAGCCCCCATGGGTGTAATAAAATGGGCCTAACGTCACCAAAATTCATAAAAGCACTTGGGAACTTAGATATTGGGGGGGGGGGCATTGATTTATCTCAGTTGAGATGGTAAATCAATTGAAAGAAATTGGAATGTGGAGCAGGACGTTATCAGCGAAATAAATTTAAGTCTAGAGGCTGTGGAATGGATTGGATCACCGATAAGGATATTGGAAAAAAACGCTGTCAAAAACTTACCGTAGCTATGCATCAGAGACAGTGCACAGCTGCCAGTATTTCTCCTCGTTGCTGTGGTTTACGCGCATCTTGCACTGCGGCCTGGCAATGCACGGCATGGTGGAGGCAGCATCGCCTACCTTCACTAAAGAAGGCGAGGTTGGAGGGGATTTTGAAGGCACAGGCGGGAAACCGATAGGATCATCTTCGAGTGGTTCACTCATTTAGGTTCCCAGAGCTCTTCATTGTCCCCTCCTTCTCGGAGCGCTGCCTTTACTCATGGCTCACCTGGTGGAGTCCTTGCCTTTCTTGTGGCCTGCTCGGATGACTCAAGCTATTATGTATGTGTTTGACAGGGGAGCTCTTATCAAGCCATGGATTTTCACCGAGATCAAGGAGCGGCGGCACTGGGACATCTCTTCCTCGGAGCGCCTCGACATTCTGCGGAAATACACTGCCTATGGCCTCGATCACTGGGGCTCTGATACAGAGGTAACAGTGTCCTTCTGCGGTACACTTAGACACCCAAAGGCCAATTTCTCGATAAATCAATTTAATTATTACTTTTCACTTTTGCTATAAGCTTGTGCTATATAGCACAGATGGTAAATGTGCTTTCTTTTTTGTGCATAAGCTTCCACCAAGTTTGCTAATCAAGGCCTCAATATAAAGTATAATTAATTATCGGATATAACAATGTAAATATAAAGCATTTCTTGTCGATATCAGGGTGTAACAAATGTATGCTTGTAGCAAATATCAGATGTAACGAAGATACTTAATTTCGGATGCGACTTCTTCTAACGAAGTTCTTACAGACTTGAAAACAATTAAGAATATGATCGCAAGCTCTCGGACGCCTTCTGTGTGGAGAGTAGCTGTGTATCTTTTACCACCTGAATTCGGCAGCCCATGTTGAAAGTACTCTATTTTTTTCTACAATTAAAACTTCGGCGGAAATCAAGGGTGACTGAAAAAAAAGAATCATTTCAATAATATACAGTAAAACCTCGTTAATACGTAGTTGGTGGGAAATGTGGATCAGGTGCACTCTAAGCAATGTACTACAGTTAAACCTGGATATAACGAAATTGACAAATTCCCGAAAAACTTCGTTATAAAGATGATTTCGTTATATACAGGTTCGGCACGAAAATTTGAAAAAGAAACGCTTACCGTATGTACTATTGCTCAAGATTTACTCCCAATACATTAAAGTTGCGATGAACAAAATGTCCCAGTTTCGCCCGAAAGGCGAAAGTCTTTGCGATTGCGACAGCAAATTAGCAGGCAGCTATACGAAGTAAGGATATTACAGTCAAACCTCGTTAATACGTACTCGCTTAATGCGTAATTGCAGTTTAAACGTAGTTGCGAAGATTCCCCCACCCAGCCCCCATTGAGACCCATGTATTGGCTGACCGCTTAAGCCGTAGTCGATCATTGCCCACCAAATGCTTAGTGCGTACTATTTTTCTTGTTCTACACGCACAGGCACAAGATCAGCAAAATCTCATGTGCACAGACGTTTGATTCTCGAGTTGCCAGCAATAGTGACAGTCGCCAGCAATAGGGAACTTACAACATGGCAACCATGACGTATTTTCTGCCGATTGCCGCGCACAAAAGCATGGCCTTCGAGATAAGTTCCCGGTAACGCAGAGAAGCTGCCGGTAGGGGGTGCGAATTCGCTGTCGCCGTCGGAGTAGTGACCGTGCAGAAGCACATTTTATTGCGAAGCGCATTTGTGCCGTCTCCGTGGACATCGCTTTGAGGTTCCATGTAAAGTCCAAACACGGCAACATCGTCGCTGCGCGCCGTACGCTGTGTGTGCGAGTGAAAACTTGCGGGAGTCAGTCGACTCAATCTTGCGCGCGTGAGGGAGAAGGGGGGGAGGGGGGCGGAAGCGCTTCCGCGCTAGGCACGGCGAGGGATGCGAGAAAGGGAGGCGTTTACTTCGGCGGCGGCCGCCGTATCTTGAAAGCGATCTGCGATGTGGAAAAAGTGTGCACCCGCGCGGGCTTATCTTCAAAGCGAACTGCAGACAAGGTCAATATCTCGCGTTTCTTCATCGAAGCACTCATCCTTCGAATGTCACACCAGGTACTGGATGCGTGGACGCGTGTCGTTTCGCACAAGCGCGAGGCGTCAGAAACGTAGAGCGAGCGACACGATGGTGTCGTAGCGTCGTATAGTGTCACCTAGTGTCAAGTTAGTGAAGCGCAGAGACTTGCGCAGTAACCAGAGAGTGACGCAGCCAGCGTGTTGAAAAAAAAAACTTTTTTTTTTTTTTTCCTTCGGCAAGATCAACAGGAAAAGGAGAGTGCCAGCTTGGCGGGCTGGGCCAGCTGCAGCAAGCGGCGGGGTCAGGTTTGAATGAAGGGAAGGGGAAAGGTCACACCCGCGGCGGCAAGAGCGCCGGGTCGAGGGATGCAGGCCCGCCTCGCGCACGCACACACGTGAGCCTCGCTCTCACGCCGTGAATTCGAGCGTGCCTCCGCCACTTCGCATTCCGTTGCGACGGAGAAGGTACTTCCGGTTGTTGCTCGCTCAAAAATGACAAAATTTGGGGCGAAATCTCTAGGTTGTCGGCGGGGAAAATTCGTTATATCGAGGGGGTCTCCTGCTGCCACTTCGTTACGTAGAGGTTTCAAATACATGTACTTCTATGGAGTCACGGCGGGGAATACAAAAACTTAGTTATATGGAGGTTCGTTATAAGCAGGTTTAACTGTATTTAACCAACAGTGGCTGATGAGCGGCTATAGACTTACCAGCGAGGAAAGAACTGCGTCCTAATTCTCACTCAAACAGACACGAAGACGAGTTTTGTTTGTGAGCAGGCCGCAAAAAAATCTGATTTTCACTTGCTGCCATGGGAGCTTTGCAGCGACGACGGCATCCTCAAACTCAGCAAGGCTGTGAGCTAGTTTCTCCATCAGGCCCCTCTTCTCTTTGAATGCCCTCATGGTGGTAAACGCATGTGCCGTGTCAGAGACGAAAGGACCATCACCTTCTTCCACATCGTTCACGACGACGCGGCAGCACCAGAAGCTATTGGGAGCAGTAAACGTGTCATGACCACCACATTTAGACGTCACAGTCGGTGCGGACTGCTGTCTGTGAAAAATATGTGAGCTGCAATTTCACTATGTATGGTCTGCACGCATGACATTTCCCCAATTCCGAGCTTGTCCGCGCCAAAAAAATAAAAGTAAATACATAGTATGCACTTAGTATGCACTTATAGCATTTGGCATGCGATAAGTGACTACAGTATAAGCGGTCAGCCAATACATTCAAGTTCGAGGGCTACAGGGTGGGGGATTCATCTCGAGTATATTTAAACCAGAATTACTTATTGAGTGGGTACATATTAGCGAGGTTTTACTGTAGTTTCTTGGACTGGAAACATAAATAGAAATAAAAATGTGCACACATGAAGTATTGCACATGTATATTTCTTCATATTCTGTGCATATTATACAGTCGACTCCCATTACTTCAACCTTGATTCTACGTTTCGCCAAGCTCACAGGAAAGTCCTGCCGAAAAACCAGGCATTACTATAAAAGGCGAACTTGCTTAGTCCAAACGCGAACGCACATCGCTTTGGTTAGTTCGACTTCCCACCGGTGCACCCCCCATGCATGCAGCCGTTACTAAAAGCTTGAAAGCACAAGAATCGCCAGGATCTGCATCCAGTGAATCCTTAATGAACCACGTAGACACAGGTTCGCATTATATGCATGCTTTATGTGAGCAAGCAGATGCAAAACGTCAATGCGCTTTGTTTTTGTAGCACTTTTTCAACTGCTTCAGCAAGGCCCGTGGCTTTCACAATGCCAAAAGACTTTCATAACAACGTATGCTGAAGCTCTCACATCCTTTGATGCTTGAGGGTAGTGACGAAGTGTACTGTGTCTCAATGTTTTTTTGTTTGTTTGTTTTTTTCCTCGTTTACTGTGTGTAGCTTCTGCTTTTCCTGGGCCGACACTGATTGGGTGTTTGCAGTATAATTGGGTGCGGCTGTTGAATAAATTCAGCTTGTTTGACCGGTAGCCACTGTCTGCTCTCTCGTTATCATGAGGCTCGTAGGAGGAGGAGTGAATTCACTAAAGCCGCAGGAAAGCACGAATGATCTTAAGGGGGACATAGGCCTCAAGCAAAATTTTTATTGCTACTGCTACTAGGGGAATGAAATTTACAAGTAATAGGTAATTTAATGTGCTAGTTGCAAATATACAGCTCATTTTTCTCTACATAATGGGGAAAATATTTCATACGATGTGTTTCTGTTCGAACGTTTTGGGATTACTAGCAAAAAAAAATGTTTTACAATAAGCAAGCTAAAGGTTGCGGGAATATATTCCTGAATAATCAAGAAGTGCAATAAGTATTGTTTCATGTTTCCACCTCTATTCTTTCAACAATTACAAAAGTTATAACTTGACATATGAATTCTTTTTCTTTCTGAATTCCTCAAACTTTGCAAATGCTGCAGGCTGCAGTAACGTGGGTATTATAGACTCGCTGCACTCCTTGGAAGCCTAGCTATCAGGTAAAAAAAAAAAGGTTATTAAAACCAGAGTATTAGGAGAGTAACTACGCCTCTCAGAAAATTGCTGATGGCCAAAAAGAGTTATTCAGCTCCAGGCCCGATGTTCAGGAGGCCGTCCTGGGGTGGGCTGAGAGGGTAGGGGAGGTCTACCTCGAGTAGACCCCTTCCCCCCTCTACCCTGCTGCCCCTTTCCTCGTAAAAAGGATAAATATTGTTATTACTACTAGTATTTTATAAAAGTGGGAAAAACTAATTACCATGTGAGAAATGCATTTTATTCTCCTGTTACATAAAATTTGGCGTGAAAGCAAGCATTCCTGGCAGGAAAGCCAGCTGGAAAGATGCTCTTTCAAACGAGACCAACATGATGTGGCTTTGATAAGCGATTTTGGAATGATGAATGACAAGAGTGGGTCATTTTCAGCGCTTTCATTGGTAAAACTGAGCATTTCATAGGAAAAACTGTTTTTTACTCAACAACCCATAATTTAAGCTGCTTTTTTTTCTTTATCAGCAGATGAGCCATTATATGTAAATGAGAAAAATAACGGGAATGAAAATTTGAATTTCTTAATTATATTTTTTACTCCGTGATCCAGTTGGGGGTTGCATCAGTTGGGACAAAAGATCCCCTGGTGGTCAAAATTGACGCAGAGTCCCCCACTACGGTGTGCCTCATAATTAAATCATGGTTTTGGCACGTAAAACCCCAGAATTCAACTCCAAGATCCAGGACCCCCCTTAAGAATCGAATTGTGCGTTCCTCAGAGCTGCACATACAAAGTAAGCAATGTTTATAAGGGGACTATATATATATATATATATATATATATATATATATATATATCAGTAAAAGTAGTTTATTTATAATGTTGGTGTGCCTACGGCTGGCCGATAGCTGATGCTTTTTGCTCTGTAGGGCGTCGAACGGACGCGGCGCTTCCTCCTGGAGTGGCTGTCCTTCCTTCACAGGTGAGCTTTCCTGCACGTTGTCACCACGCAGCAAAAACACACGTGAGGTAGAGCCTCGTACGAATTCATATTTATTGCACATAATGGAAATAATACAAAGGTGTGCATATGCAGGAGGAGGTCTTCAAGGCTTACCGTAATCACCGTGTGTGGGACCTCCTATATAGGTAAAGAACTTGTAAAATGCACGGTATAAAATAAAGCCAACGAATGAGAGGGGGACATAAAGATACGTAACAGTCGAAACTTGATATATCGACACGGATATAACAATTATCGGTTATAACGAAGTAAGTAAAAAATTGTCGCCGCTATTAAAGTGTTACAAATATGTGTTTGTAAGAAATATTGAATACGATAGCAAAGCTATTTTTGTGTCAGATGCAAGTTCGATGTAATGAGGTTCAACTGTATAACTGCATCAAAACACAACACTTTAATAGGATAACAGAAGGAGATGTTCACACGTATACGGGATTATTCGTGGTTAAAGAAAGAAAATGTTTTAATTCTCTTCTGGGGGGAACATTTGCAAGGAAGTTTCAGATTTCATATGCCTGTTTAAACTTCCAAAATTATATTGAGGAAAAAAGTGAAGTGGATTTGCCAAAATTAGTATGTATACCAGGCAAAAGCAAGTTACAGTGAGTGGCAAAGCGAGTAGAATTCGATAATTTGAAATCTGTTAGCTTGTAAAAAAATATTCGACTTAGCCCTCTGTGGGGCAGCATTTGCCGTTTGGTAACACAGCATGTTCTACTCAGCCTCTGAAACCCACAGGCTGGTATCTCTTTACTAATGCGCCAAGCAGCCGTTTGGTAGCACACTTATTTTTCGACGTTGCTAGTTCAGGCTTTCTCCTCCAGGGAGCAGTGCCTGCAAGTTTTCCAATCAAGGCGGTAACATGCGCGCTCGTTGTATTCTTTTCAAGTTTTCTTTTCGTAATTATTTTTGTGCCTGTCCTAGCTCCATGAACACTAAAATTACGTACAAAAGAAGCACGGACACATGATCGTCATTTGTATGCATTGGCATTCTTTATGCACGCGAATCATTCGAATTTGTGTTTGTGACCTTATGGTAACATGGCGCGATAGTGCGCAACATTCAGCCTTCTTTTGTCAGAGGTCGTAAGCTTTGTACTTTCTTTGCATTTCTGGCTGTCTCTTAGCTACAGGCTTTCTGTAACGTTGTACGAGATAGCAGCAATCAGAAATACAGGCACAAACATTTTTAAAAACATAGCTTCTTGCATGAAAATTAGGCACTCACATTTGTGTTTATGACCGCTTGGTAACGTGGCACATTAGTGCTTTTAACGTTCAGAAGTTTTCTCAATGTTCCAATTTGGCTCACTCTTCTCTGAATCAATGCAGTCCAGTTCCAAAATTTTCGAATAGGAATCAAATACGAATACTTAGCTTCAAAGATCAGAGAATGATATGCACATGCATAGTTGATTATTTTAGCATGTTGGAATATCGCAATTACATTGTAAATGGTAAAAAATTAGATTAGTATGCCGTATCTAGAAGATTGTGTACTTGGCTCATGCTAACTTGAAAAATTCAGGAATTGCGACATAGCTGTCTGTTGTCCCCAGCCTGTGCCTTATTACACAACATCAAATGGCCATAAACTCAGAGGCATTCCACATTTTGCCAGCAATGACTCATCGCATTTGCTGTCAAGCACAGGATTGTGGGTGGCGCTGCAATAGCAACAAATGAGCAACGCAACAGCTGCTCTCACATTTAACCAAAATGAAATGGTGCTGTATTGTTATGACCATTACTTAGAAAAGAACTACAAGAACATTGTCTTTTCTTTTTCCTGTGTCTTATGCCACATGCAAGCAGGACTTCTGCAGCATAGCTTATGCAGCAAGCCCCTTATGTTGTTTTCCTTCAATATAAAACGTCTGACACTGTTGTCGAGGTACTCCATTTGCAAGAATACAGTAGAACCCCGCTGTTACGTTCCCGGGTGCTGCGTTTTCCCGGCTGTTACGTCGTTTTCGGCCGGTCCCGGCACAGCTCCCATAGAACCCAATGCATTGGTAACCCCGCTGTTACGTCGAAACTGTGGGACCGTTCCCGCATCATACGTTGCGAACTGCCACACCGCGCCGGCCCGAGCGGCCATTTTGACTTTTCATGTCGCTTGGCTTGGTTGCTTGACGATGGCATTGGCCGCCCAAAGTGCTGGGGGCGACATTTATTACGTATTTTCGGTTTCCGCCAGCAAAAGTATGGCCTTTGATATCCGCTTTTGCTATCTAAAGATGATGTCTATGACGCGTTGCGGCCCTAAAATTGGTTTTGGCTCATAGATGTTCCGTATAAAGTCCAAGGGCGATAACGCCGTCGCCGCGCGCCGTATGCTTTCTTTCGCGCGCGAGACGCAGTCGTCGGCTCCCCTCGCACGCTTTCACTCGCACATACAGCATACGGCGCCGCGCGCCGTATGCTGTATGTGCGAGTGAAAGCGTGCGAGGGAAGCCGCGCGGCCGTATGCTGAATGTGCGAGTGAAAGCGTGCGAGGGAAGCCGCGCGGCCGTATGCTGAATGTGCGAGTGAAAGCGTGCGAGGGAAGCCGACGACCGCGTCTCGCGCGCGAAAGAAAAGCAGAGAGGAAGCGCGCCTCCTTCCGTTGCGCTCGAGGCACCAGCGAGGGGAGCGGTGTAGCGGGCAGCGTTGTGCTCTGACATCATACTGCGCGGCGGCGCGCGCGCGGTCCCGCGGGCCCGATCTTGAAAGCGATCTGCGTGGGGGTAGATTCTACGCAGTGTAGGTGCGTCGGCGGCTCGTGGCTTTTTGCGTGCTGCGTGTTCTCGGCGCTCAGTTAGGGTTGAAGCGATAGACAACAGCACGAAGGTCACTTCGCTCGCTTCTGCAGCGGCGCTTAACTGCGAGTGTCCGCGCTCATCGAGTGTGAATTATGCAACCACAAATATAATGCGAGGTTGTGGGGTCTCACATGCGCTCTTGGGACAAAGGAACGACAACACAGTAGTGCAGACTATCAAATGGGAATTTATTGCACCTTTCATACACTAATACACACTAGCCGAATTACTACCAATTGAACATTCACATGGGCGCGCGACAAATCAAGGAAGTCCGACTCACCGCAACCGGATAGCGAGCGAATATGTTCACCCCATGCTATGATACCATCGTCTAGTCGTTCATGTGTGCGGTCACGCGAACGGTGGCGCGTTCGAACGATCCGTGTTCGTCCATACCGGTGCCCTGCTCCGAGCCATGCGAGACGTCTCGCGAAGCGTGGATCGGCGCACGCGTTGGACATCTGCGTCGCTCACCGATCCCAACCCAAAAAAGAGAGCGCCTTCGACCTTTTTCTCCCAAGTCACCCCACCGTTCGGTGGCGTTAGCATCGCGACACTCGCGCCATCTCTCGCAATGTGCCGCAACCACTACGACCACCGCCGGCGCTAGACGCGAGCTATGCGGGGAAAACAACATCAGGGGACGCGTGAGAGTCGCGCATCCCCACAAGGTTTACTACATTATACTGCAGGAAGAAGGGAGAGGGCACCTTCAATTGCATGAAAAAATGGTTTGAACTCCAAGTAAACACGTGTAAATTGCATTCGCACTGGTTTATAATAGCGCATTTTAGCATACCACAAGGTGCGCAGGCATCGTGGTAATGCCCATCGCGGAACGCCCACCGCTTGCAAGATCTGTGCTGCTAGTCCCCGGTTTCGCTTGGGTGCGTATTGCGCTAGCGGATCAGTCATCACTCTATCCTGAAATGTAACATGCATGTGATACGCTGCACATGGGCATGCGGCGTGGTGAGGAGCTGGCATGTTTGCATAGTGAGGCCGCATGGATAGGTGTCACTGCTGAGGATTGGCTCATTGGACTTCTGCTCCCGGAAAGAGCATGCTTATTACAGTTGGATTCTTTTGTGCAGCCATCCCAATGCCCTGTCGTTGTGCTCCAAGTACCCGTACCCCTTGCTACTGAGGCTGGCTTTCCCGCAAAGCTTAGTTGTCCAGTGGCTGAGCTCGCCATACAGGCGAGATTTTGCACGCAGCACGAAATTGTCAAGAAATTCAACATGAAATCAGACACATATTCTTAGATTAGATATAGACAAGCGGTAAGAAACGTGTTTGCTCCCACACAGCCACCAATATGTTTGATTTGTTTCGAATATTTGTATCCAGCCGAATATTCAAAAGTTTTTTAATCGGGAATACGAATATTAAAAATTTACTATTTGATAATTACCGAATTTTCACACATCTCTAGTTAAAACCCAAAGAGGGCAGATATTGTGCACTGGTATTACAATTCCTCAACCCTTGCTCTTGTGTACATTGCCTCTGCAATTGAACATTATCTGAGTTTTGATCTGCATAATGCTATTGCAGTAAAATTTTGTGCAGCTTTTTTCTTGGTTTATAAGCAGTTCATTAGTGCCCATTATGATGGTCATCACTGTTGCAGGTACATCCCCGTGGGCCTTCTAGAGGTTCTTCCGCAAAAGATCAATGAGAGGCCACCGCCATATCGTGGCCGTGATGATCTGGAGACCCTTTTTGCCAGTCCATCTTGTGCTGATTGGCTAAAGATCAGGTGGGTCATGCTTGCATGTAAGAATGCAACTGCTGACTTTGGGTTTATAATCAAACATACATCGACAGCTAAGCTTAATTATTATGTTTTATACCAGGCATTACTTTCAGATATAGGGCAAATAAATACACATACACACAAAGAAGACACGACAGATGCGGACAAGCGCTTACAGTGTGCTACAGACACGACAGCGCTCGCCCGCGTCTGTCGTGTCTGTAGCGCTTTGTAAGTGCTCGTCCGCGTGTGTCATGTCTTCTTCGTGTGTATGTGTACTTATTTGCACTATATGTGAAAGTAACTATGTTAGACCAACCAGCCCAACAGGCGGTCCTTCTGAAGCGCTCGTCCGTGTGTGTCGTGTCTTCTTTGTGTGTGTGTACTTCAAATCAAATCAAATCATTTTTATTTCCCAGAAAGAAACAGGTTCTGGAGAGGTTCACTGGCTAAAAGCTGTTTATGGACAGCTTGACGAGGCCAGTGAACCCTATACAAGGCAGTTGGGACAATGAAAAAAGATGTGTAATAACAATAAAGATCATAAGCTAGCATTACAATACCAAATACGGTGTAAGAAAAACATATATATACATTACTACGAAAACATCCTGATACTAACATAGCACAGAAAGATAGTTACATGGACGCGAGCAAAAAAAACACGGAAGAAGAATCCAACAACCATAACACCATTATTGCCAAAAATAAAATAATAAAAATAAAAAATAAAATCAAAAATAATGACAAAATATCAGGGATGATATATACAAATTTGCTCCTTGTGTATGTCCTGCATCATACAATGTACATCAGATGTCAGACAAACAAAATTATACAGATACTATTTTTGCTATATGTTTTTCATCATATAACCTATTCGGTACAGCATGGATGCACAAACTGAAAGAAAAGTGAAATCGTACAGACAGCACATTTTACAACGTCAAAAAAGTTAGCCTATATTTACAAAAAAGGATCGCAGTTCTTTTAATGAGAAACTGTTTACATGACTGTATTTATTGAGAATGTTTGGTAGATTGTATTGCAATGTTTGAGATTTGTAATTATTGCGAAACCTCGGAACAAACCAAACATCATTGCTTCTTGTTCCTAAGAAAACATTTTTTGCAGTTAGACATGCGGTATTTTTAATGAATTGTTTAAACGAGATGGAAGAAAAATAGCAGGATCGCAGAATGCGAAAGATATACATATATTCCACTTTAATAATACCGTAGTCCCGACACACAAGTTGTGTTGATGACAAATAATCTAAATTAGCGACATGTCTAATCACTTTTTTTTGCATGGTCTGAAGTTTCATTATGTTAGTTTTTGTCGTGGTTGCCCACACCAAACTGCAGTAATTTATGTGCGAAAGAAAAAGATCATTGTATATCTGTAGTTTCACCTTTGCGGGTAAGATATGTCTACAACGAGCTAGCACACCGACTACACTAGAGGCTTTTTTGCAGATATCAACGACGTGTTGGTTCCAGCTGAGGTTTGATGAAAACGTGACACCAAGAATTTTATGTTCATCTACAAAAAGAATGTCTTCACCTGCATAAGCTAACGCTTGTGTTGATGAAAATATTTTGTTTTTTGCTCGGAATACGATGGCTTTTGTTTTCAGTGGATTAATTTTCAATAAATTTTTGCTAGGCCACAAGAAAAGCTTGTTCAATAACTTATTACACCGAATAATTAACTCATTTGCATCAGGGCCTGAAAAAAGTAAGTTCGTGTCATCAGCATATATAACAAAGCTCACACTGGGATCAATATCCACGATGTCATTAATGTAAGCATTAAATAATAGCGGCCCCAGTACGCTTCCCCGGGGCACACCATTTAAAACAGGTAAATATGATGACGTATGACTGCTTAATTGAACGCATTGCTGTCTGTTTTGCAGGTATGACTTTATCAACTGAAGTGACGTGCCCCGGATTCCGTATGATTCTAGCTTAAGCAGTAAAATGGTATGATTAATGCAATCGAAAGCCTTACTGAAATCAAGAAAAACAGCTAACGTGAAAAGATTTCGTTCAAAATTTTCCAATATCATTTCCTTAAGTGTTAATAGGGCCGTCTCCATTGACCTTCCTTTCCTAAAACCAAACTGAAAGTCAGTGATTATATTTCTGGAGCAGAAGAAGGCAGATATACGCGTATAGATTAATTTTTCTAATCCCTTAGAAAACACAGGAATAATAGATATAGGTCTATAATTAGTCACCAGGTCACTGTCACCACCCTTAAACAACACAGTCACTCTGCCTCTTTTCATATCGTCTGGAAAAACACCTGACTCAAGTATCAAATTAAAAATGTGGCTGAGCGCAGGAGTAATGCAATCTAAGACATAATTTGTAGGTTTTATTTGAATGTTGTCAATGTCTAGTGCTTTACTGTTCTTTAGATTCATGAATGTCGTGTAAATTTCTTGTTCATCCGTTGGCGCTAGAAAAATACTGTCGGGGCATTTATTTCCTGTTGTAGCCCTGAAAAAGTCTGCTTGCAAAGGCATGTTTGCTGATATACCCACATTGACAAAATGATTATTCAAGTGATCCGCAAGTTCTTTACCAGCGAGCTCGACATTGTCAACGGTAATCTTTGCCGGTGCGGAGTCCCGCTTACCGCGACCAAGCACATCATTAATTAAGCGCCATACAACGTCAGGTGATTGCTGTGCGCTTTCAGCAAACATTTTCTCGTAGTAAGTTGCCTTAGCTCGCCTTAGCTCCCGATTCAGCTTGTTACGTATTGTTTAAACTCTGCCAAATCTGTCAGCACTCTTGATTTCAAGAATAAGTTATAAAGTGTATTCTTAAGTCGTATCATACTAGCAAGAGAGGGGGTCACCCATGGTTTACGTATTTTTTTCGATAGTTTAACTTGCTTGAATGGGAAGTGTTTCGCATATATATGTAAAAAGACAGCAAGAAATTTTCGATACGCTTCATCTGCACAAGTTAAGTTGAAAAGAAAAGACCAATCATGTTCACTAATTTCCTTCTTAAAAGATTCCAAACTGTGGTTTGTTACAGTTTGCATTGTGTACGGTTCACGATACATCTCCTTAATATTCGGCTTGTGGGAATAACACATAAATACCGGGCAATGGTCACTTATATCTGATGAAACTGTTCCACATTGAAATACACTGGCTTCAATATTTGTTATTAATAAGTCAAGGCACGAGACAGATAATGGTGTAACACATGTTGCTGTGGAAATGACATTCCTAAATCCGGCACATTGAAGCATGTTCAAAAAGTCCGTGGTAATGGGGTTATCATTCAAGATATTGATATTGAAATCTCCACCACATACCAGTGTAAAATTATTGGACGATACGTAATATAGAAATTTATCAAAAAAGCTTTGAAAGCTTAATATATTGCCCCCTGGAGGACAATACACAGCAGCTATCATGTCTGAATTGTGCCTGAGTGCCAATACTTCGTAGTCCTCACACGTGACACAGAAATCTGATACTAAATTATACTTCCAGCGACCGTCTACCTGAATAGCAACGCCTCCACCACGCCTATTACTACGGTCAAGGAAAAATGCCTCATATCCATTAAACTTCTGCCGGCAGCTTGCGCCGTCATACCATGTTTCAGTCATCATGATAACTTGAAACTTGAACTGGAAATCATTGAGAAGGTAGTGTATGACGTCACTCTTAAACTCTGCAGATCGCGCATTGAAATGCAACACAGTCGAGTGGAATCTGTTTTGAGCACTAAGCAAATGAGGCAATACGAACTCGTGGTATTCCATCTTTCTTGGACCAAACAGTGAGCCTTTACGAACTAGAAGTTATCTTAGATAAAGAACTTTCATCATGAATCTGAATTACAGCTGAAAGCTCGCTCTGCCTCGCGAAAATCTTGCCATTCGTTCTCCACACAGATTTCCAGTTGCATTCATGTTTTTTTCTTATTGCCATTCCAAGTAGCCTTTTCAATGTCGGGCAAAGGTGCTCATTGATGTAGATTGGTGTCGAGATATCTAGTCCCACGTCTTTGTTTGTTAGTCGAGCCTTCTTTGCTTTCCTCAGAGTTGCATCACGCTTCGCTCTTGATTTGAATTGTACAACGATGTTGGATCGCTCAGGGTTTCGCGTAGGCACTCTGTGACAAGATTCAATGTCGGCTTCTCTAATTGGCTCATTAATGGCATTTCCGATCATTGACAGGATATGCGGCACACTTTCATTTTCTTGTCTAGCAACGCCCTAAATTTCTAGATTGACATTGCGAGAGTACTGCTCGGCAAGCAGAAGTCGCCTTTCCATGTCAGCACCTCTAGACTCCAAAGTTGTGCACTTAGCCCGAAGAAGCTCATTTTGTTTTTCTTGTTCAACATTTACTGAGACCGCAGAGCTCAGCTTTTGCTTTAGTTCCTCAATTATTTTGTGAGCAAAATCAATGCTGTTAGTCATATTCCGCTGCTCCGTTCTTAATTCTCGAATTTCCGTTCGAAGATCACGTTCTACCATGTCTTTGTACTTTACAAGCTCTTGTTTGAATTCCGGCCGTAGTTCTTCCTTGAGCTTTAACAGTTCCTTTGCCATAGTTCAACAACAGTGCGCGCTTACGCGTCCGTTACAAAAAAAAGAAAGTCACAAACTTCACAAAGCTTGGCAGCGACGATGGAAAAAAAAAAAAAAAAGCTACAATGTTCAATCACTAACCTGCAGCGAAAAGGCAGCAAGGATTAGGCGATATCGAAGCGCGTTCGTCGCCACTGCCAAGTGAAAGCCGTCCGCAGCAGACGTGGCCTTTTATGGATGTCTCCGCTATCCCGTGATGCTGCAGTGCCGCCGGAAAACAGCTGACGGTAGCACCTCCTGGTCGCAGTTTGCTTGTGGCCAGCTGATCACGTATGCACGTGCGATGATCTGCGCCGATTCCAGTGCGAAGTGCAGCTGTGCAGAAGCAGCGATCTGCAGCGAAAAAGGCAGCAAGGATTAGGCGATATCGAAGCGTGTTCGTCGCCACTGCCAAGTGGCGACGAACACGCTTCGATATCGCCTTTCACGGTGCTATATGGGAAAGTAACAATGTTAGACCAACTAGCCCAACAGGCGGTCCTTCTGAAGCGCTCGTCTGCGTGTGTCGTGCCTTCTTCGTGTGTATGTGTACTTATTGGCGCTATATGTGAAAGTAACTATGTTAGACCAACTAGCCCAACAGGCAGTCCTTCTGCATTATACCAGGTGGACTGCTTATAATGTAGCCCAAGTTGTAAACTGTAGCAGAAACATATACAGTCAAACATCAATATAACGAACCTTGATTTAAAGAAATTTTCGATGTAACGAACTACAGTTAAACCTGCTTATAACGAACCTCCATATAACGAATTCCTGGATATAACGAAGTTTTTCGATTCCCCGCCGTTTCTCCATAGAAGCACATGTATTTGAGACCTCTACGTAACGAAGTGGCAGCGGGAGACCCCCTCGATATAACGAATTTCCCCCTCCGACCACCTAGAGATTTCGCCCCAAATTTTGTCATTTTTGCGCGAGCAGCAACCGGAAGCACCTTCTCCGCCGCGATGGAATGCGAAGCGAGCGCACGTGTGCGAGGCGGCCCTGCATCCCTCGACCCGGCGATCTTGCCGCCGCGGGCGTGACCTTTCCCCCTCCCTTCATTCAAATCTGATCGTGCCGCTTGCTGCAGCTGGCCTAGCCCGCCAAGCCGGCACTCTCTCCTTTTCCAGCTGATGTTGCCGATGCGCTGGTACACGCTGTGGCACATCAGACTCGATGAGCGCGGCGCTGTCAAACGCTGGCGGCGTGTGGAAGCGCCGCTGGAGAAGCGAGCGAAGTGACCTTGTCTATCGCTTCAACGTAAACTGAGCGCCGAGAACACACAGCACGCAGAAAGCTACGAGCCGCCGATGCACCTACACTGCTAGACCCTGCCCCAACGCAGATCGCTTTCAAGATACGGCCTGCGCGACCGGGCGCCGCCCCGCTATCCCTCCCCCCTCGCTCCCTCGCTGGTGCCTCGAGCGCAACGGAAGAAGGCGCGCTTCCTCCCTGCTTTTCTTGAGCGCACGAGATTTAGACGCGGTCATCAGCTCCCCTCGCACATTTTCACTCGCACATACAGCATACGGCGCGCGGCGACTGCTTTATCGCCCTTGGACTTTAGGGTACGGCCACGCTAGCGGCAAAAACCACGCAGCAAAAACGCGCGGCAAAAGCGACAGGAATCGGGGTTCTTGCGGCGTGCCGCGCGAAATGGGTTCTGCGGCAAATGCCGCGTGCCGCGAGATGAACCAATCAAGAGCGACGAGGGTGACGTCACGGAGCCATCACAAACGGAACGCCGCCGGTCCGCGCCGGGTTTTAAATAGACGATTGTCGTCTCTCGCATGAAACAACGAGCGCTCGCGGTGTTGCTCGCCCGTTCGGAGAGCGCGGGAGATCTTATTGCGCTGCAGCGCGGCCGCGCGTGCCACGGTGGCCTCGCGGCAAGGCGCTGATGCGCGGCAACTTGCCGCTCGCTGCATGACGCGCGCGTTTTTTGTCGCTAGCGTGGCCGTACCCTTATATACGGAATATCTATGAGCCAAAACCAATTTTACGGCCACAACGCGTCATGGACACCATCTATATATAGCAAATACGGATCTCAAGGGCCATACTTTTGCCAGCGGAAACCGAAAATATGTCATTGGCCGCCCCCGGCACTTTGGGCGGCCAATGCCATCGTCAAGCCACTAAGCCAAGCGACATGAAAAGTCAAAATGGCCGCTCGGGCCGGCGCGGGGTGGCAGTTCACAACGTATGATGCGGGAACGGTCCCACAGTTTCGACGCAACAGCGGGGTTACCAATGCATTGAGTTCTAAGGGAGCTGTGCCGGGACCGGTCGAAAACGACGTAACAGCCAGAAAAACGCAGCCCCCGGGAACGTAACAGCGAGGTTCTACTGTAACACTATACGACGCTACGACGCCATCGTGACGCTCACTCTTCGTTTCCGATGCCTCGCGCTTGTGCAAAACGACACGCGTTCACGCATCCGGTACCTGGTGTGACATTTCGAGGATGAGTGCTTCGACGAAAACGGGTGACCGTTACAAATGAGGGCGCGTTAGAATCGAGTAAATACGGTAAACGTTTATTTTTTGAATTTTTGTGCCGAACATGCATATAACGAAATCCTCTTTATAACAAAGTTTTTCGGGAATTTGTCAATTTCGTTATATCCAGGTTTAACTGTATTTTCATTTCCCAATCTTAGTTTCATTGTAAACCATGTGCTTTTTTGCAATATAATGAAGTAATTTCGTAACACGGTTTCAATTTAACGAAGTTCTCGAACATTTAAAGCATGCACTTTTAGCACGCATGGCTAGTAAATCTAGCAAAAAAACTATAAAAGTGTCGGCCGAGGGAAAAGTTATTTCAAGCACCCTTGCGCATATAAATCTTGAGCGGCAAAACCCCATCAAAGCACGCGCGCTGGGATGCAGTAGGCAGGAAGCACCGCTGCACCATTTGTCTTATTGATAAACTTGCAGAGGATGCCGGGGGGCGCGGCAGCTCCCAGCACTTGGAGAAGCACGAGCGCACGTTTCATGGAGAAGCACCATTCATTCTGCACAAGGGGGATGGGGAGGGAGTGAATGCACAGTAACGTGATGAAGCGCTTGCTATAGAGGAGAGGGGCTGGGACGTGCGCCTATCTGCCTTCCCCTTCTAGCACATGCGTCTTCTCCTCGCGTGCAAGTATGCGGGGGCCGTATCTTGCAGGTTAGCTCTCCACGACAAGTGCAAAGGCCAAGCTGAGACGGATGCGCGTCTAGTATTGGCGGTCGCATAATCTCAAGTTTCAAAGACACTGTGCAAAGCGTTGGCTCGCATTGGGACAGCGAGTTCGCAGTCGAGTGAAGTCTGTTAATGCTTGCCTGAACACGCGCTACAGCAATAAAACTACGCCATCAATGCTCTGCCTTTCTGGTGAAACTGTGACGTTTCTCTTTTTTTACGCTCGGGATGAATATTTGTATCTTTTTACACTTTTTCTTTTAATTTGTGGGCGCCAGCTGCGGGTACTAAGCGCGGTCAGCCATGGCGTCCACCGTTCACAGTGCCACGTCGATGCATTGCTCTCGGCATGATCTGCACCACACGCGCTGGTGCTCATAACCCCACTGTTATGACCCAAGCTTCTTTCAATTTGTTTACGAGTGCTTACTAACAAGGTACTGTTTACCTGGAATGCTCTGGGAACTTGTGAAGTTGTTTTTACAGCTGAAACTTTAAAACATTGAACTAACAAAATTCGCAATTTAACGACGTTTTTCACTGCCAGTTCAGCTTCGTTATATGGAGGTTTGACTGTATTATTGAAGCCTATATGTATTCGAAACACGCTGACCTTGTAAGCACATATGTGCAACTATTGGAGCATTTGGAGTAATATTGGAGCCATCAACAAGTTTCATCTCTGCATCACCTCCATTCGTGTTGTCAGCATTTAGCATCGATCGCTTCAACAGGTCTTTACTGTATCACTGCGCGATCTGGTGATTTTATGATAGTTGACTGCACTGGCCAAGCATGTCAAGATAAAGCAGGCATTCTGAACACCAGCCCCGAACGTCGGGTGCGTGTTTTTTACGAAACAGTCAATTCTCAAGGACGAAAGTGGGGGGTGGGTTCATTACAAGAGGAAACATGGTACAATCGAATCCAGATATATGGAATCTGAAGAGGATCACAAAAATGTTCTATGTATAGATAATTCAAGATATAAAATAAATATTTTATAGAAAAATTTTCAAGGGGATTTTACTGCTGTTCGTTATACACAATACAGTAGAACCTCATTACTACGAACACCACACTAACGAACTTTTCAGATTAACAAGCGTTTCAGAAATCCCCTGCTGACTTCTTATAGTTTCAATGGAAAAATATTTCAGTACTATGAACTTCAGAATACCGAACTTTTTAGAATAACGACCATTATTCAGTTTCTGTGTCATGTTAACAACGCCTCAGTACTACCAACTAGTATTCCAAAATGTCGGGATTCTTAGATTTCTGTGTATCCTTCACGGCAGCCTAAACAGTAGGTTAGCAGATGACAAGGCGCAGAAAGCGGACATCACAGTGCATGGGTTCGAAAAACTTGAGACGGCGCGCAATTAAAAAAGAAAAAAAAACACGAAATATATTTGTTTATTGCGGAGGCGACGATGCATCAGGTTTTGCGAGCGCATGCTCCACCCAGACAAGTGTCGCCTAGCAAAGGAGGTGCGTCTCATCCTTCTTTTGCCCTTCGTTTGGCACATGCCTCTTTCTTTGTGCAGTCGTACTAGCAATGCGCACAGAGAAATGTAACCTCCGCACTCGCAGGGATGCCAGACGGTCGCACTTTGCACTTTCTGGACGTTGTCGTTTACACGCGCTTGCACTTTGAAATAGTTCAGGTGTCGGTCTCGAGTGAGACAGTTGCGGTGACCATGGCAAGGAATCTGAAAAACAAACAGACAAACAAGAAAAGTTGCGCTTTAGAGGTGACATGGAGCTTCCTTTTTTTGTCAGTAGTTTTCTCAGTGTCTGTTTTCTATTTTGCAAGCGCCACTCCTCTACCGTGCTTTGGTGGTGTGTGGCGGCAGAATCTATGGAAAATAGCAACAGCGCAGCCTGAGAGCCAACCGCGATGTTTTCGTTGAAAGCTAAAATGGTGACAACTTATGAACTCATGGGTTGATGGGCAGAATGGTTAATTTTGGCGCTCTCACTATAACGACCTTTTACATGGCGAATGATTTACTGCGGTCCCCGGAAGTCTGTTATAACAAACTTCAGGTTCGACTGTATTACGTTTACGTTTTACTACTGGTGAATGTTATATACTTTGTTTCATACTTAGCCAGCAATGCTACGGAAGCTACGCATGTAGCAGTGCAGTCATAGAAGTTTTACTGTGCGCATTTTACAGGGCAGTTTTTCTTGGCGTTCTGCACCTTTAGTGGAATGAATAGTTAACATATTACAACTACAACTTGTGGGTGTAAGGCTACGTCAAGCCGCATGTTATTTGTGAACCTTCGTGCTTCTAATATGTGACATACAATGTTTTGATTGCAAGTGCAAGAAGTGTGCTGTGGCCACTGGTTACATAAACATCACTCCGCCCGTTTGAAAGAAGCTAGGTTCATACCTACGACGCATTCCACGTAATAAATATGTCATATTTTGGAAGATAATAGTATTATAATTACTGTTAATTTGAACTGCATGACACATACCTACATATGTGATGCACAATGTTTTTTATCGCGAGTGCAGGTAGTGGGAGAAGTCTCTCTAGCTTTGATGACATTGCCTGCGATGTGTGAAACAGAATACTATACCTTTGTCCCTGCTTCATGGTTAGAATGGCCACTGTGGTTCCTGCAAAGTGAGCAATGAGTGTTGCCCCTGTATTGCATTGACTAAACATCAGAAGAATAGTTTCGAGTGCTTAGTCGTCGTCACTTTGTACATTTTTTATGCATTGAGAATACGTGCTAGGTTAAACAGTTAACGTTTTGTAGCTTGTACCACTAGGATGCTGACACTTGCCACTGTTGCCGGCATCACATTTTGTTGCGTTTGAATGTGGAGCTACACAAGAATGGGCACAGTGTTGTCAGCAGCAGTGAAAAGATTCAGGTATATTTGCCCTTGTCTTTAGAAGACCAATCTGTGACCAGAGCTGCCTGTCCAAGGTGTACCTGATAGAAAAAAAGTTTGTTTATCTTTTAATTGAAGAAAAGGACAACTTCAATAATAAAACAGCTTTTAGTATTTTGCAGTGCTAACAAGTCTTTTTTATTGTTTCAAAGTTGGCAGATCTGCATTTGTAATGTTTCCATGTTCCGTGCAGTGAAATGCTCTTGGGACCCCTTCCTGAAGGATTCAACTTCCTGCCAAAGCATAAAGCCAACGCCTACTCGGTCTAGCATGGTTGGCACATCAACAGTAGTCTGTAGGTCAGAAGCTGACTGCTTGGTGTGACCAATGGCTGCCTTTTGATTTTGAAGCTATGTGTACAGCGAGAGTTGAAGAACTGATGCAAGAATCGTCTACACTTCTGTGATTTTAGGTGCTTTTGTTATAGATGCAACCATTGAACACGGACACGGTTGATTTCTTGCGTGAATTTTGAATTCATCATCAATTTATGCACCGCAGTCTGAATAATAAAAAATGTGATCATAGTATGCAAAAGCCTGGAAGTGTGTGTTTATTTAAGAGATGAACTCAGAATTTTTATTTTGCATTTGGACAATGCCTCTATAACTGTGATGGCAACCATGTGACAAAGTGTGGCCTAGGCACATGCATGAACTCTCAGAATGACAGTCTGTAGTCTGAGTTGGTACACAACTTTCACCTTGGAGGTTTAGCCATATGTGTGGCATGATGAGAAATGAAGATTGTTGTGCAATTGTGTGCTTCTCAAGACATGTTATTCTTCTTTTAGGTTGCCACTTTGTCTATTTCTCATAAGCCCAGTATTGCTCTGGTTTGTTATACCTTGTGCATAATCGCTTCTTAGCAGTGCATATCGTGGGCCAGCTGTGCAACACTATGCCATTGAGGAACAGTGTGCCATTTACGGTCTTTGTCAGAAGTTTCTGGGCCATTGCATGTGTGAACACAATGGCAATGAGCACAAAGGCATAGAAATACTACTTGTCCGGCTGTGACTTTTCTTGTCTTACAGGCAAGACAATGGAAGCTAAGCAAGTTCTGTAGTCCCGAAAAGGTGTCGTTGCTAGTATGTTGTGGCGAAGCATTGCAGAAGTCCAAAACTGAAAGTAAATGAAGCGTAAGTGTAAGTAACCTTTCTTTAATATATATATATATAAAGCACTTGAAGCAATATTCCTCCATGTCCATCTTCCGAGCAAAATAATAAATTGAAGCTGCATGCAAAAATTCAAAGCTGGCACCGATTAGAGCCAGACTATGACCTAGCCTTGGCTGCATAGCAAAATCATCTAGGTTAATTACACTAGTGTTCTTAGTGCAAAACTATGAACATAGGAGACAGACATAAGCAAAAGTATTGCAGTTTCTTGTAGTGTTGTGACAGGCTTCAGACTACCACACTTGATAAGTAGTGCTCGAGCCGAGCACTTGCCAGCAGCTTTTGCAAAGTTAGGTCCTCCTGCAGCTAGCAACACCCTTCCTCCTCTTGCAATTGTGATGAGATTCACAGACTCATTGAAAGTCTCCAGCATGTTTGCGTTTATGCTTGTCACTCACCGTCTTCGTTTTACACTAAATGCATGCATCTTGGCAAGCACCCAAAACTAAAGTTCTTTTACATCCAGTTTGCCTCACCTGCCAATCATGGTCTAGGGCAACTTGCTTTGTTTGCCACATTGGCACGGGAGTATGCTGTTCCTACTTATGTCATACATGCAGTTTCGATGGTCGTTGGTTTCAGTGGGTGTGGCAAAGTGTGACAGGTGTCAATCATGCATGCCATAGCTGCAGTCCTGCCTCATGACTGTTGTACACTTATTATCTATATGCCTGTTTCAGCGATTGCTCTTGTGACTAATGCAAGCCCCACAAATTTTCCATAAACAACTTTCACCCGACATTGAGCAGCTCATGGGCACCTAAATATTTCGCACCCAGAACAATAGACCACTAAAACTGCCAACATCACTTGTGGCACAATGGACAAAGCACAATAAAATACGAGACAGGACAAACGGTATACTGCTTGTCCTGCATACTTCTATCTTGTCCACTGTCTTTTTATTTAGGTGCTTAAGACATAATGGAGGACACAAAAGGAATGGTGACCATCATATTGCCTTTTCTGATGAACTCTCTCTCCACAAGTGTCATTACATGACCAGTGCTCTCGTTAAATGAAGTAATGCAGCTCCTCCTGTGCAACTTGTGGTACTCTAAAGATCAGAGAGAGAGGACAACAGTTCTCTATCGTGAAATTACTCCTTAAAGCTGAGGGCACATTTGGAATACTACTGCATTTTCCGAGGCCAGCTCTTGCTACTTGCCCAATAGCCCATAAATGTTCGAAGCCTTTCCACCAAATTTAGTGAGGGTCTTCCCTGAATCCACTCAATTCTGAGATAGTAACTATAATGGGTGATTTCAGCCCTTGATGTGCTTGTATGGCCATCCATAGGCTGTGCCATAACAGTATCAATAAAGAAATTAGTGAATGAGTATTTCTTTTTACCTAATACAGTCAAATCTCGTTATAATGAATTTGCAGCCGACACAAAGATACAGTTGATGTATCGAATATTTGTTATAAACATAGACACTGATATAAAAAAGAATTCCAGCCGGGTATATCCGAGGAACTGCAAGCATGATGTCTCCTACGGGTCAGCAAAAGGTCTGACAATTTTTATAGGCCACTGGCAAACTGCCAATGGTCTATTTACATTTACTTAGTTGCATACACTAATTTACATTTACTTAGTTACATACAATAATTTGTAATATATATCTACATTTATAATATCCTAGTTTGACCTATAATATGCCTGTTCTTGCTTTTAGCAACTGAAAATGCTTTCTTGGGGTGCTCATTGTGCTTCTACAGCACCTTAAGTTACTTCTTTCCACAAGACCATGCAGCATTGGCAGATGCTGTTGTTAATGGCAACACACCTTGTAACGTGACCTAGCAAATAAGGATTTGCGTTGTCAATGTTGAACATTTCAGGGCCTCTCGCCATCAGCCTGACACTCATTTGCAATGCCAGATTTAAAGAAGTAGTAGTTTAATGATTTGAAAATGTAGAGAGGTCGGCATGAAAATGGAACATCTGGCCTGCTACTCTACGTAAGGGAAGGGGAAGAGGGGAAGAAAGAGGGTCACAATGGGGAATGACAATGGGAGGAACGAGGTGAAAGGACACATTGCATAAATATTATCACAATCGCGAGTCCAGGCCCATGTCGCCTAAGAAACGTAAAATAGCATGCATTGTCTCTATCGTCTGCCAACTCTGTGGCCATGCGCCCGACAAGAGGTCTTCCGACAGTGGTCCATTGTATAAATGCCTCAAGGTAGTTGCCAGTGTCAGTCTTGCGCGCGCATACTCAGGGCACACCACGAGCACATGATCTATAGTCTCTATAACACCACACACTGAACAGTCCGAGAAGTCTGTCCGTCCAATGATGTGCAAGTATTTGCGCGTGAAAGCGACACCTAATCGCAGTCTGTGTATCAGACATGTATGAGTGCGTGGAATTCCACGCAGAACAGGAAATTGCATATCAGGATCTAGCCTTTTAAGGCGGGCGTGACGAGCGTCTGGCTGGGCCCAGTATGTTTTCGTCGCACTCCTCATTAATTTCGGCAGGAGGCATGTGATGTCCAGTCTAGAGAACGGCACTACAGTTTGCAGGCCATTGCTGAGGGTACGCTTTGCTTCAGCATCGGCCATCTCATTACCATTGAGCCCACAGTGTTCAGAATTTCAGAGAGACGGGCACAGCATTATGAGAGATGTAGAGCAGACTTTGCGTGGAAAGGCAGTTGACTGTAAATAGTGCCGTGTGTGTGTTAGGTGGAAGCATGCAGAGTCTGTTGGACGTACTGTTGCAATGACTTTACTAGCTACATGCTCCCCTTTTTTGATGCCTCCTCTACTTTTATGGTCGTACTTGCACATGAGCCAATGGCGGCTCATATAAACTCTGCAATAGATAAGCAATAAACTCTGCCCCTCACTCTGCCCTCCCCCATTATTTTTATTTATTAAGTATATATAAGGAGATACACGCTTCTGCGCTCCAATGTGTGACAAAGAGTGAAACAAGTATTTGCGAAGGATAAAGTCATAGCGATACACAAAAAGCGCTTGAGGAAGAGTTCTCGTGAACAGTTCACCAGTCGGGACACAGTTACTGCACCATAACCTAAGTTTACTGCATCCCACGTGTGTAGCAGCAACTGCTGAAAAGTTTGCTGCAATGGTGCAGTAAGTCTTAAACAAGAAACATTTTTTTTTTTCTGCTCAAACGAAATTTTCAAGACTCCATGGGTGAACACTCAAGAATCGTAGAGTGCGTTAAGTCATTAAACATACAGAAATACAAAAGCACTCAACAAATTTTGAGTGCTTCTTTTCAGCCTACAAGCTTATTCTTAGAGAGGCACAATCCTGAATGCTAATCGAATAATCCAGCTCAATGATAACAATTACGCTGCCTGCCACAGGCGATTTCTTAAAATTCCGTAAAGCTTAATTTTGAACACCCTGTATGTACATACAAACTAAAGATTTCCGGCTACGCCAATGGTTCGAGCATAGCCTGCATTGAAAAGTGCCATCTTGCTCAGCGCTTGCGAACAGTTTCCGCATGTAGCCCGCGACCAGCAGAGAAAAAAGAGCAAAGGAAACACCGCGCGGCATTTGCCTCCTGCGCACGCGAGGAGTGGCTTCACTGCATAGCTGGAACATAATGGCGGACCTATGCGCAACTCTGCTCCCGTAGGTAGAGTCTACCGTAGGGAGCATATACAGTAACTCTAGGATGAAATAAAACCTATGATAACTGAAAGTAGCGACCACAGACGCTGGCGGCGCCCAGTTTTTCTCGCAGAACGTGTGTGTAGTACATTTATTTTTATGTTTTAGTTGCTTTGGTACGCTCATGACTCTTGACGGCGGGTACGAAAGGTAGTTTTAGTCAAGTGAAACCATTGTTTTTAACACTGTCTCCTAAAAGCAACTGGCATCTCTGCAACATGAATCTACGTACGAAAATTTTATTATTGATAGCGTGTCATTTTACGCGCGCTTCTTGTCGGTGGATATTGATCAGGAACAATGATCGAAGAAAACAATATTAAAGTGAAATAAACCAGGTTATTAGCTGCGTGGCGCGAAGAATGACCGATGTATTTCTACGTAATTAAATCAAGGTACATTGAGAATGGTACAAATGGTACAGTGAGAACTCCCGACCGTGCACGTTTGCATACGAAACACCGTATTAGTGAATACTGCACATAAAACTCTCATTCGCAGAAATAATATCATAGCAGGCAATTAAAACTATATATATATATATATATATATATATATATATATATATATATATATATATGTGTGTGTGTGTGTGTGTGTGTGTGTGTGTGTGTGTGTGTGTGGTGTGTGTGTGTGTGTGTGTGTGTGTGTGTGTGTGTGTGTGTGTGTGTGTGTGTGTGTGTGTGTGTGTGTGTGTGTTGTGTGTGTGGCAAGTGTTATTGATATGCTGTACGACGCCGAACAGTCGTTTCCGTACGAATGTAACGCATAACAGCACTATATTGCAGTCTCAAAGGTGAGAGACCGATGCAAGTGCGGACTGTTATTCCGAATGATTGTGCTGCCGGAGAGTTGTGGCTGTTGCGCAGAGGCGCAGTTCCTGAGAAAATTAACGCAGGGGTGTTAATAAGTCCGGCTAATAAGCTGTTAATAAGCCCTGCTAAAAAGTGTAATAAGCTGTCATTCAATATAAATGCCCCGTTTTGGGGCAGCCTGTAAATCTGCTAACTTGATTCAGGCAAGGAAAGCTTTTTTTTTTTTTTTTTTTTTGACAGTGTCACCATCTTTGCAACCCATTAAAACTGGGTGCCCCATGTGGTACCACGCTTATCTTCTTGAACGAACGCAGCAGATCTACACATTTCTGTATGTGTATGTGAGGTATGTCGTTTCTCTAATTGCTTCATTATTGTCGTTATGATAGTGCGTCGAATAACTGAAAGCAGCCGTTATAATATACAAGCTGCTTAGTTGAGCGTACAGACATTTGGGAATGGCATTACATTTATGTATGAAATATAGGATAAGCGTAACATGTTCTTTCTCGGAAATCAAACTCGAGCATAATTTATTTTGTTTACACTCCTAGAAAAAAAGACGAAGAACGCAGCCACCTGTACCTGTCTTTTTTTTTTTTTTGTTGTTGAAACAAATTTGTGGGTTTTACGTGGCAAAACCACGATATGAGTATGAGGCACCCGGTTTAGATTTCCCCACCTGCATGGGGCTTTTTAACGTGCACATAAATAGAAGTACACGAGTGTTTTCCATTTGTTCCCATCGAATTCCGCGACGGATTGAACCCGCAAGCTCCCGTTTAGCAGCGCAACGCCGTATCCACTATACCGGGTGTTCGAAATTAAGGTTTAGGGAATTTTTAAAAATCTCCTGTGGCAGTTAGCACAATTCTCATTGATGAGCTGGGTTATTCGAAGAGGCGGACATTAGTAGCACGAGAATCGAAACACCTATTCAACTTATTAACAAAATTGATTAATGAACCTCTTAGTTAATTACTTTACGACACATATTGCAATTTACGAATTGTAGCCGGTGAGGTTGCAAAACGCATCCACTTGAAATGAATTTCCAGAATGACACCAGAATGACACCGACCGCGATAAATGACCCCGTACCAATTACTCCGCATTCTGTTACGCGAGTAAGGCGGAAACTTGAATAGAATGTTGCGCTGCAGTTTTTTTTTTTTTTTTTTCAATAACAATGCTTCTCGTAAAATCTGAGTACCCGCCGCGGGGGCTCAGTTAGCTAAGGCGTTGCGCTGCTGAGGACGAGTTCGCGGAATCGAATCCCGGCCGCGGCGGCCGCATTTCGATGGAGGCGAAATGCAAGATCGAAGCCGCTGTGCTTGCGTTGTAGTGGACGTTAATGAACCCGAGGTGGTCAAAATTAATCCAGAGCCCTGCACTACGGCGTGCCTTATAATCAGAACTGGTTTTGGCACGTAAAAAACCCCAAAAGAAGAAAGAAACAAGGTGCCGGATGGAGCAGATATGCTTTGCTTGTTTGAAGCGGCAAGCAGGAAGGTTACATATGTTACTCCGTTTGCGTTTCGCAAGACCTACTGATGGAAAACTATATGCGGAACAATACACACGAGAGATACATGCTGCTTGAAGAACGAGAAAAATATTTGTTCTCCAAAGGAAACCGTACAATAACATGGTAGAATGAAAGCCGACACTGCGGCCGCAATGCACGGGCAATCACCGAGCGGCATTAAAAAATAAAATGAAGAGAAAGAAAGGCATTTGTTCTTAAGACACACACACATATATATATATATATATATATATATATATATATATATATATATATATATATATATATATATGTCATATTCTATTATGAACGCCATTTTAGAGGTCTGAACGCAAATACCAGCGCGCGAAGTAGTGCGATTGACCCTGCCGAGCAGTATCGCCAGCAGTTTCCAACGGCGCGACCTTGATGCGGCCCAATCCAGTTCGATCGCAGCGCCGCCACAGTATTTTTCCACGTCGGGCGCCTCACTGCAAAGCATGCGCCGCCCCAGCCGCTCGTCCCACTCGACCATATTCTAGTACACTCTACCGTAGGGAGCATATACAGTAACTCTAGGATGAAATAAAACCCCTTGATAACTTGAAAGTAGCGACCACAGACCTCCACTAGATCAGTGGTAGCGACACTCTCCTCCCCGCCGCGCTTTCCTCCTCGATTCTCCTCGCCCGCAGGCTGCGCGCTTTGCTCACGGCATGCTATTCCGCCTTGGCTCCCGTGGACGGGCCGCAGAATTCGATGGAGGCGCATGATATTGCTACACGCGTGTGGTATCAAAGGGATCGCGGACGATGCGTTCAACTTGTTGATCTTCAACAATGTGTCTACCATCGACGTCATTGTCAAGGAATGCCGCCGCTTTGAGCTCGCCAAAAGCCGCCGCGTCTTTCCACAATTCTCCCGGCTCCCTAACACAGCTGCGACGTCGTCCTGCGTCGCCCTTACCGCTTCGCCCCCGTCCAATGAGACCGTCACGCGTATTGTTCGCCGTGAGATCGAGGCTGCCAGTCCTGCCACGTTCCATCCGCGCCCACTTGACCCCACCATTGACCAACCAGCCCCAGCGATCTCCCTCATTCAGGAGGTTGTGCGGCAAGAGTTTGCCAACCTCGGTTTTCCTGCTGCCTGCTCCATCTCCCGACCTGACGCCCGACTGGTGCCGACAGCTGCGCCTCGCAGCGATCTGTATTCCGGATACCGCAACCCTACAGAATGGAGAACTCCGGACGACAAGCTCATTTGCTTTCGTTGCCGCCGCATTGGCCACGTCGCTCGCCACTGCCGCACCTCCTGGTCATTGCCATATTCGAGCTACTTTTCGCCGTCTCCTCGCCCATATGCCGACCCTCGCCGCTACTCGCCTCGCCGTATGCCTTCGAGCTCTCACGTATCCGTCGATGACAGTCGTCCCACTCGCTCGCCGTCACCTCAGCGCCGTCGGTCCCCGTCGCCCCAGCCACGCCGCTATTCGTCGCCGACCCGTTATGGACCCTCCCGGACGGAAAACTAGGCCATGCAGCTCTTGGAGGTAGTGCTGCATCACGTTCGTCCTGTCCAAATCCTCCGTTGACGCTCCTCACGAACACGAACCTAATTGAAGTAGATGTAGATGGTCTCCCGTTGACGGCATTGATTGATACTGGAGCCCAAGTGTCTATAATGAGCGCTAGCCTATGTCGTCGCCTCAAAAAAGTTCTTACGCCTGCCGTCACTCGAGCCGTACGCGTCGCCAATGGCGCCACTGTTGCCGTCTGTGGTATGTGCACTGCTCGCGTAGGAATTGCTGGCCGCCAAGTTCCCGTCCTGTTCTCCGTGCTGACCAGTTGCCCTCATGACCTAATCTTCGGGCTCGACTTTCTGACGACGCATTCTGCCCTCATCGACTGTTCCACCGGTACGCTGTGCCTCGAGCTTCCTCTTGTTTCCGACGTTCGCCCGAACAACCGCACACCCTATGCACTGCAGCGTTTGTTCGGTTACCTCCAAAAGCCCTAACCTTCTTCGAATTGGCCTCAACGACAACCGTGCCTGATGGCGACTATGTCGTCGCCCCTATTCGTGATGTCCTCCTGGCGCGCGACATCTCTGTGCCACACTCCGTCGTTACCCTTGCCGCTAATCAGATGTGTCTCCCCGTTGTCAATTTTGGCTTGACGAAGCAAGTGTTACCTGAAGGCATAGCGGTGGCCACGCTCCGGTCAGTGACAGACGACCACGTCACTGCTTTTGCAGCCGACGCGTCTCCAGATCCTCCTGATTACCCGCAGGATGCCTTGAACCTCGACGGCCCATTACGTCCCATGGTCGCTCCGGACCTCGCCCCTGGCCAAGCGGCCGCCCTGTATCGCCTTTTGCTCTCCTATCGCGACATATTTGACACTGACAATCGCCCACTTGGTCAGACGTCCCTTGTTAAGCATCGGATAAACACTGGTGATGCTGTTCCCATTCATCGCCGACCGTATCGCGTGTCCACGGCAGAGCGGCAAGTTATTCAGCAGGAAGTCAACAAGATGCTCGCCAAAGGCATTGTTGAGCCCTCGTCGAGCCCTTGGGCGTCGCCGGTGGTGCTCGTCAAAAAGAAAGATGGCACGTGGCGTTTCTGTGTTGATTACCGCCACCTAAACCGAATCACTAAAAAGGACGTTTACCCGTTATCACGAATTGACGACGCTCTTAATTGTCTTCATGGTGCCAAATACTTTTCGTCCATTGACCTTCGATCTGGTTATTGGCAGATTTCCGTCGATGAGCAAGACCAAGAAAAGACCGCTTTCGTCACTCCAGATGGCGTCTACCAATTTAAGGTTATGCCGTTTGGTTTATGCAATGCCCCCGCCACGTTCGAACGGATGATGGACTCTCTGCTTCAAGGTTTCAAATGGTCAACTTGCCTTTGTTACCTCGACGACGTCCTTGTGTTTTCTCCTACGTTTGAGACGCACCTTGAGCGCGTCGCAGCTATACTTGACGTCTTCCGCAAGGCTGGGCTCCAATTAAACTCATCGAAGTGCCACTTCGGGCGCCGACAGATTACAGTGCTCGGCCATCTCGTCGATGCTTCCGGAGTACAACCCGACCCGGAGAAGGTTCGAGCAGTAACAGCTTTTCCTGTACCTCAGTCTGTCAAAGACGTCCGGAGTTTTGTGGGGCTCTGCTCTTATTTCAGACGGTTTGTGAAAGATTTCGCAGCAATCGCTCGACCACTCACTGAACTTCTGAAGAAAGACGTGCCTTTTACGTGGGGTTCCCCTCAGGCTGCCTCATTTTCACGCCTTATCACGATTCTGACCAATCCACCGATCTTGGCCCACTTTGACCCGTCCGCACCTACAGAGGTCCGAACCGATGCCAGTGGTTATGGGATCGGCGCAGTCTTAGCGCAACGACAACACGGACACGACCGCGTTATCGCCTACGCTAGCCGGCTCCTGACAACTGCCGAGCGCAACTATTCCATTACCGAGCGCGAATGTCTTGCTCTCGTCTGGGCTGTTTCAAAGTTCCGCCCATATTTATATGGCAAGCCCTTCTCAGTAATCACAGACCATCATGCGCTGCAGTGTGTTGGCTTTCGTCGCTCAAGGATCCTACTGGCCGGCTCGGTCGTTGGGCTCTCCGACTACAAGAATATCCCTACACAGTGACGCACAAGTCGGGACGCCAACACCAGGACGCAGATTGCCTCTCTCGCTACCCAGTCCAAGACCCGACCTCTACGTCTGATACTGACACCGACGCCTGGGTTCTCTCTGTTTTTCCACTGGTCCATGTCGCCGACGAGCAGCGCCGTGACCCGTCCTTGCGTGTCATCATTGACCGCCTGGAATCGTCACTTGCCGACAGCTCCCTTCGCTTATTCACACTTCAAGATGGCGTACTCTACCGCCACAACGTTCACCCCGACGGCCCAGCATTACTCCTTGTGATCCCTAAACACCTTCGCTCGGCTGTTCTCCACGAGCTTCACGACCTCCCCACTGCCGGTCACCTCGGTGTGTCACGTACCTACGACCGGATCCGCCGACGCTTCTTTTGGCCAGGGCTTGCTCGCTCCGTTCGAAGATACGTAGCTGCGTGTGAGAAATGCCAGCGACGCAAGACACCGTCGACGCTCCCTGCTGGGTACCTTCAACCAATTGACATTCCCGCGGAACCATTCTTTCGGGTTGGTTTGGATTTACTTGGTCCTTTTCCTCTTTCTACCTCTGGGAACAGGTGGATCGCTGTGGCCACAGATTACGCCACGCGCTACGCAATCACCCGAGCGCTCCCTACAAGCTGCGCCACAGATGTTGCCGATTTTCTTCTACGCGACGTGATTTTATTACATGGAGCTCCGCGACAACTTCTCACAGACCGTGGCCGGACATTCCTGTCGAAAGTTATCGCGGACATCCTGCAGTCCTGTGCCACGAGGCACAAGCTATCCACGTCATACCATCCGCAAACGAATGGCCTCACGGAGCGTCTTAATCGCACTCTCACAGACATGCTCGCGAAGTATGTGTCTTCCGACCACACTGACTGGGACCTCGCTCTACCGTTTGTCACCTTTGCGTATAATTCCTCGCGCCACGACACAGCCGGTTATTCGCCATTTTTCCTTCTGTTCGGCCGAGAACCAGCACTGCCCCTCGACACAAGCCTCCCTGTTCACGCAGCACCCACCAGTGAATATGCACTTGACGCCGTCGCCCGCGCTGCCCTCGCAAGGAAAATTGCCCGTGGCCGCCTTCTGCACTCCCAAGAGAGTCAACGGCGTTTGTACGACCAGCGACACCGCGACCTGCACTTCCCACCTGGTTCTTTGGTGCTCCTATGGTCTCCGTCGCGTCAGGTCGGCCTGTCAGAAAAACTGCTGTCTCGTTACACAGGCCCCTACCGAGTGATTCGTGCCGTGACTCCCGTCACCTACGAGATCGCCCCTGACGCCCCATCTGCTTCCCAGTCCAGTGATATCGTGCACGTTACACGACTGAAGCAGTATCACCCTCCCAGTGATGACATTTAGACGCTCCGGGACGTCGCTTCTGCCGCCGGGGGATTATGCTACACGCGTGTGGTATTTGGTTGTTTGAACGAGGCGCGCGGGCGCCTAGACGAAGAAGACGAACTGCTCTGGGCTCTCGAGCTATCGGCTGATCTGGCCAGCGCTGCAGCTATCATTTGTAAATATACTTGTAAATAGTCTCCTGTACTTAATCCTTCGTTCGCGTAACAATATTATGCCAGTTACGCGCCGCAGTGGCGTAGAAAATTTTGAAAAATGGGGATAACAGCACGGAGAATGCTGAAGACAACGAATTATGAGGTTGGTTTCATCTTAAAGCCGTATGAATGACACACACTGATGTAAAAGGAGCTTTGAGGCGAGTTCTATACTCCAGATATTTTTTCTGCCACATGATACGCTGCTTTACTTTGTGTATCTGATCTAGTATTGCTTGTGGCACATCGCTCTGTGTTTGGCGGTTTTTTCTTGCATGTGCGCGCATGTGTACCGCAGGTACTATATTCAGCATGCCTTCTTATAATGAATTACTGGCGAGTGCATCGTCCGTCCATGTGTTTGTCTCAACATAGGTGAAAAGTTGAAACGATAGCGGCGAACACAGTCGGCGATCGTCGAAAATCTGATCAGCGGCGAAGCGCGTCGACTTTTATACCTGAGTCATCGAAGGTTCCAGATTAATGCCTGATGCCCGCGTGTCTTCCAGAAAGTTCTAGACAATTCGCGTCGGTCATACAATCAGATAACATAAGCGTCGGTGAAAACAGGCAACGGAAAGAAGCATCGATAACGTTCTAGAAACTTCCGATACAGGCGCGTCCTGCGCCGAGCGATAACGTTTAACATTTGTTCGCCGGTGGAAAGCGGCCACCGGTGAAAGATAAACATGTATACGTGTCAATACCCTCCCCTTAAAAAGCATCGTCCCGATGCTACAAACACGAAAGCGAAAACAAAACCATGCGTAATAAACAACAAACAAACAAACAAAAAACAATAACAAGGTAACGAAGTACCTAAGGTCGTCAGCGGGCGTAGAAAGGTTTAAGACGCACCACATGGATGACTTCAGGTCGTGCCCGGCGCCGCTGTGATTGCGAAATGCCGTCTGGCACGACCTCATAGTCCAGTGCGCCAATACGTCGGATTATCTTATATGGTCCGAAATAGCGACGCAACAGTTTCTCGCTAAGTCCTCGTCGGCGAATCGGAGTCCAGACCCAAACACGGTCGCCGGGCTGGTACTCGACGTAGCGTCGTCGAAGGTTGTAGTGTCGGCTGTCGGTCCTCTGCTGGTTGTTGATGCGCAGTCGGGCGAGCTGTCGACCTTCTTCGGCACGCTGCAAATAGGTGGCAACGTCGAGATTTTCTTCGTCGGTGACGCCCGGTAGCATGGCGTCAAGCGTCGTTGCCGGGTTCCTTCCGTAGACCAGGTTGAACGGCGCCATGTGCGTCGTTTCTTGCACGGCCGTGTTGTATGCGAAGGTCACGTACGGAAGGATGCCATCCCACGTCTTGTGTTCGACGTCGACGTACATTGCCAGCATGTCGGCGATGGTCTTATTTAGGCGCTCGGTGAGGCCATTCGTCTGCGGGTGGTAGGCGGTGGTCCGGCGATGGCTTGTGTGGCTGTATCGCAGGATGGCTTGAGTTAGTTCTGCCGTAAAGGCAGTACCTCTGTCGGTGATGAGGACTTCTGGGGCACCGTGACGCAGGAGGATGTTCTCAACGAAGAATCGGGCTACCTCGGCGGCACTGCCTTTGGGTAAGGCTTTTGTTTCGGCGTAGCGGGTGAGGTAGTCCGTAGCGACGACGATCCATTTATTCCCGGACGTCGACGTCGGAAAAGGCCCCAGTAAGTCCATCCCGATCTGCTGGAACGGTCGGCGAGGTGGCTCGATTGGCTGTAGAAGTCCGGCTGGCTTTGTCGGCGGTGTTTTGCGTCGCTGACAGTCTCGGCATGTCCTTACGTAATGGGCGACGTCGACAGAGAGGCGAGGCCAGTAGTATTTTTCTTGTATCCTCGCGAGAGTGCGTGAAAAACCGAGATGTCCAGCCGTTGGGTCGTCATGGAGAGCTTTCAGAACTTCTGGACGCAATGCTGAGGGTACCACGAGGAGGTGGTTGGCTCGGAGAGGCAAGAAGTTCTTCATTAGGAGAATGTCGTTTTGCAAGAAAAACGACGCCAATCCTTGCCTGAACACCTTCGGCACAATGACGGTCTTGCCTTCCAGGTAGTCTACAAGGCTCCTTAGTTCCGGGTCGGCTCGTTGTTGTTCGGCGAATTCGTCGGCACTGATGGGTCCCAAGAAAGTGTCGTCATCCTGGTCGTCTTGTGGCGGCGGTTCGACGGGGGCGCGAGACAAACAATCGGCGTCAGAGTGCTTTCGCCCGGACTTGTAAACGACGGTGATGTCGAATGCTTGAAGTCTCAGGCTCCAGCGTGCGAGGCGACCTGAAGGATCCTTCAAGTTAGCTAGCCAACACAAGGCGTGGTGGTCGCTCACAACTTTAAAGGGCCTGCCATAGAGGTAGGGGCGAAACTTTGATGTAGCCCAGACGATGGCGAGGCACTCCTTTTCTGTTGTGGAATAATTTGCTTCCGCCTTCGATAGCGACCGGCTAGCGTAACTTACAACCCTTTCTAGTCCGTCAGTCCTCTGCACAAGCACGGCGCCGAGTCCTACGCTGCTTGCGTCGGTGTGGACTTCCGTATCGGCGTTTTCGTCGAAATGCGCAAGTATTGGCGGCGATTGCAGGCGTCGCTTCAGTTCTTCGAATGCTTCGACTTGCGGCGTCTCCCACTTGAACTCGACGTCGGCCTTAGTGAGATACGTCAGTGGCTCAGCGATCCGTGAGAAATTCTTGACGAAGCGCCTGTAATAGGCGCACAGTCCGAGAAATCTACGCACTGCCTTCTTGTCAGCGGGCGGAGGAAAGTTGGAGATGGCCGCAGTTTTCTGAGGGTCGGGGCGCACTCCAGACTTGTTGATGACGTGGCCCAAAAACAAGAGCTCCTCATATGCGAAGCGGCACTTTTCGGGCTTTAACGTGAGTCCGGAGGTTTGATTGCTTGAAGAACTGTTTCAAGGCGCCGCAGGTGTTCTTCGAAGCTTGAGGCAAACACAACGACGTCGTCCAAATACACGAGGCAAGTCTGCCACTTCAAGCCTGCCAGTACTGTATCCATGACGCGTTGGAAAGTCGCAGGTGCCGAGCAAAGACCAAACGGCATGACCTTGAACTCGAACAGTCCGTCTGGTGTTATAAAGGCAGTCTTCTCCCGGTCCCTCTCGTCGACTTCGATTTGCCAGTAGCCGGTTTTGAGGTCCATCGACGAAAAATACTTTGCGTTGTAGAGTCGATCCAAGGCGTCGTCTATCCGTGGGAGGGGGTATACGTCCTTCTTCGTGATCTTGTTGAGCCGACGATAATCGACGCAGAAACGTAGGGTTCCATCCTTCTTCTTCACTAACACCACGGGGGACGCCCACGGACTCTTGGACAGCTGGATGATGTCGTCGCGTAGCATTTCGTCGACTTGTTGCCTTATGGCCTCGCGTTCGCGCGCCGAAACTCGGTACGGGCTCTGACGGAGTGGGCGGACATTTTCGTCGGTTATGATGCGGTGCTTGGCGACAGGGGTTTGTCGAACTTTTGACGACGAAGAGAAGCAGTCCTTGTATTGCAGGAGCAGAGCTTTTAGTTGTTCTTTCCTATGCCTGGGAAGGTTCTGATTGACGTCGAAAGTTGGTTCAGGTACTATAGTCGTCGTTGCAGGTGCACTGGAATCCGTGAAGGCGAAAGCACTGCTGGCTTGTACTATTTCGTCGATGTAGGCGACCGTGGTGCCTTTGTTAATGTGCTTGTATTCGGGGCTGAAGTTCGTGAGCATCACCCTTGCTTTCCCTGCACGTAGCTCAGCTATGCCTCTAGCGACGCAAATTTCACGGTCGAGCAGTAAGTGATGATCGCCCTCGATGACGCCCTCCATGTCTGCAGGCACTTCGGTACCGACGGAAATCATTACGCTGGAGCGAGGCGGAACGGTGACTTGTTCTTCTAGCACATTCAAGGCATGGTAACTGGTGTCTGTATCCGGTGGTATCGCGTTGTGCGTTGAAAGCGTTACCGACTTGGACCTTAAGTCGATGACTGCACCGTGTTGGTTTAGAAAGTCCATGCCTAGGATGACATCCCTGGAGCAGTGCTGCAGGATTACGAAGCTCGCCGGGTAAGTGCGGTTGTTCACAGTGACTCGTGCTGTGCAGATTCCAGCCGGCGTTATTAGGTGGCCTCCCGCTGTACGGATATCGGGTCCTTGCCAGGCAGTCTTCACCTTCTTCAACTTGGCGGCGAACGGGCCACTGAAGACGGAATAGTCGGCTCCAGTGTCGACGAGAGCAGTGACGTGATGACCATCGATTAGCACGTCTAAGTCGGTAGACCGTCGTCTGGCGTTGCGGTTAAGTCGTGGCGTCGGATCACGGCTGCGTCGGCTTGCTCCGCTGCTGCTACGTCGCGTCGGTAGGTCTTCTTTCGGCGGCGAAGTGTTGTCGTTAGGGCTCTTGCCAGGCGGTGTGCTGATACCTCGTCGTGGTGATTCGCGAATCTTTTTCGTCGGCGGCGGAGGATCTTCGGTATTGCGTCGTACAGCAACCGCACCTCCATCGGTTGCTGCCTTTAGTTTCCCGGGTAAGGACTGGGAGATCGGCCCCGAGTGGGACCGGTGTACTGACGGCGATGGGGCGAGATGTAGCGGCCTGGTGACGGCGAGCGTGAGGGTCGTCGTGGTTGCCACTGAGCTCCGGCGAGGTAGTCGGCGATGTCACGTGGTCGCTCGCCAAGCTGTGGACGTGGCGCGTTGACGGCGAACCCTCGTAGGCCCATCTCGCGGTATGGGCATCGGCGGTAGACATGGCCGGCTTCCCCGCAGTGATAGCAGAGCGGGCGGTGGTCGGGGGCGCGCCAAATGTCCGTCTTCCGCTGGTAGCTGCGATGGGCGACGGGCGGGCGTGCTGGCGGCGGCGGCGGTGGACGACGGAACTGCGGCGTTATGGGGCCCTGGCGCGAGCGCGGAGGGGGGCCTTCACGACGGGCGACGGCGGCGTAGGTCATCGCTTGCGGCTGTGGTTGAGGCGATGCCGGAACTTCTGGCACTTCCAGTGATCGCTGAACCTCTTCTTTAACTATGTCAGCGATTGAAGCCACCTGAGGCTGCGATCTTGGGAATAATTTCTGTAGTTCTTCCCGTACAACCGCTCTGATCGCCTCGTGCAGGTCGTTGGTGCCTAGAGCTTGAGCTTCGGCGTAGTTTGTCAGCGCACGGCGGTTGTATTGCCTGGCTCGCATTTCAAGCGTCTTCTCGATCGTTGTCGCCTCCGAAACAAATTCTGTCACAGTCTTGGGCGGGTTGCGCATCAATCCGGTGAATAGATGCTCCTTGACGCCCCGCATCAAGAACCTAACTTTCTTTTCTTCAGACATGTCGGGGTCGGCGTGGCGGAAGAGGCGAGTCATCTCCTCCGTGAAGATCGCGATGCTCTCGTTCGGCAATTGAACTCTGGTTTCCAGGAGAACTTCAGCCCTTTCTTTTCGTACGACACTCGTGAAGGTCCTCACGAAGTTCTCGCGAAATAGGTCCCAAGTCACCAGGGTGGTCTCTCTGTTCTCAAACCATGTCCGAGCAGCGTCATCCAACGAAAAATAGACATGGCGCAGCTTGTCATCGTCGCTCCATTTGTTGAATGTCGCGGTCCTCTCGTACGTCTCCAGCCATGTTTCAGGGTCTTCAGCTGATGATCCACGGAAGGTCGGTGGCTCCCGAGGTTGCTGCAGCAGGATGGGGGACGCTGGGGCTGCCATTGTGGTCGTTGACTTGGCCTTGATCGCTGTGGTCTTCTCGGGAAGAAGTCCGTATTCTGGCAAAAGTCCTTGCTGCCTACGGCTAGCTCGCTGGTCCTTGGCGACGTTGGTCTCGTCCTCCGGTTTCGGGCTTGGGTCGCGGCTTTGCGGGGGCGTTCGCTGCATGAACGCACTAGCACCTCCACCAGATGTCACGTAGTAGTGACGCTGAAGAAAACAGTCGTAAAACTGTGTACGACGAAACTGGTTGTTTATTGGGCGAACCTGTGCCCACAAAAGCAAGGTACACTCAAAGCACAACGATAGCGGCGAACACAGTCGGCGATCGTCGAAATCTGATCAGCGCGAAGCGCGTCGACTTTTATACCTGAGTCATCGAAGGTTCCAGATTAATGCCTGATGCCCGCGTGTCTTCCAGAAAGTTCTAGACAATTCGCGTCGGTCATACAATCAGATAACATAAGCGTCGGTGAAAACAGGCAACGGAAAGAAGCATCGATAACGTTCTAGAAACTTCCGATACAGGCGCGTCCTGCGCCGAGCGATAACGTTTAACATTTGTTCGCCGGTGGAAAGCGGCCACCGGTGAAAGATAAACATGTATACGTGTCATATTTACAGGGTAAGGCGCATACGCTTGCAGCAATCCGTTCAGGAGAAAGCGCTGTGCTCACCAGAACAACCACCCGTCGTAGTCGTCATCGTCCAGAGCAACCGACCACAAGAATCGCCCCAATATATATATATAATATATATATATATATATATATATACCTCTAGCTACTACGTGACCGGCTTCCAACATTACACATACACTTTTTCCACTTTGGCACTCATGATGCAAACGCATTAAAAATTGTCCCTTTCGCCCGAAGGACGAAGCATTAACACCAATAACAATTAAGGTTTAGCATTGCGCCTGAACGCATCGGACGGTGTTTCATGCGCGTGCGACACGGCTCGAAGCAGCACACAAGGCAATTTCTGCTGGGCAGAAGCGAGAGGGCCCGGGCAACTATGGTTTAGGATGAAAGGCATACTTATACAAATGAAATGTCTTATGATTGCTTTTCGCGCTCTGCAATTGCCCAAATTCTGGCGAATAAATCAGTCAAGGCCATAAAGCCTGATCACAACAATTTCCGTGTTTCTGGCCTTGCTACAAAGGGCCAAGACGTCGAGAATGTACGATACATTGGATTCGATCGACGTCTGTACGCGTGTGGCAAGGGCATTCTTTGCATTGAGTTCGCGACCAAACAAACGGACTGCCAAAAAGGTAGCGGAGCTTCTCTTTGAAGAGATCCCAGCTCGTGATCTCCGCCTCTCGTGAGTCTGGAAATATGCCCGTGGAGTGCCGTAGAGATAGAAAAAATGTCACAGTTTCGCCCTAAGGGCGAAGCAATGAATGCGATAGCAACACAGCATCGGATGCCACATGTGACTGCATGGTGCGGACATGTTTGTATAAGCGGGGGCCAGTCGTCAACATCAGGACTGCCGACACCGGTGAAAGCCCGAGGATACCGAGGTGGGGGGGAATGGTGACGTAGGTCGTGACTTCAGGCGTAGAGGCTTGCGTAGATGAAGTGCCGCAAGCAGGAGCCGAAATTGCATTGTCGGCCTAGCGACCGCTGCGAAGCTCCATGGCGGTTACGCAGAACGTTCACCTCCACCAATAACGTTACGTGTAGCTGATGCGCCAGGCTATTTACAATATATTTACTCGTAGGCCCACGGTGGCCAAGATAGCGACCCTATTTCAATCGGGAACACGTCGTATTCCTCCTCTTCAGTGCAGCCATGCTGTTCCCTATCAATATAGTATCTATCTATAGCATATCGAAGAACCAATACGGACCACCACACCAACGCCGACGATGACGGCGAAAATTCGCCAGGAGTACAGTCCACATAATTGTTATCGCAATAAAACAAACACGCGCTTTATGTGGTATACGTATCTCGGCATAAATGACAAATGGACGCGTTCAACGTAGCTTGCGTCGTCAACCGCGCGCGTGAAAAGTGCGGGGCCACTCTCACGGCACTACATACACATTCCTCAACATGATGGGAGTAGAAGGAAAAAAGATACGACAATCAGCGTACCTACTAAGACGTACGGCGTCGTGGGGCAGTGATGCTTGAGCTCGGGTTGCCACTTTGTCAAGATGTTGTTATACGAGGCTTCGCTGCTGATGCTGAAGCACAGCAGGAACACGTCCGACTGCAGTGAGGCGGAAGAGAAGAAGACGGATGAGCTCTCGCCAGACACAAGTTTCCATATACGGGCGCGCACACGCGCTGTGACTCTATACGCAAAGCAACTATTTCCTCTGACAACGCAAACCTTTTTCAAACATCCAACGTTCTCAAAGTGAAATAAATTAGGGCCCGGAAATAACTCGCGTAAATAAAGTAAGAAAATGTGAACGCTGTGCACTATTTTTATATAGCACGTTCTTCTTTTTGCGTGATAGCGCGACCGCGCATTCTCAGTGACTACATGTCATTCTGCTGCTCTGCACGAGGTCACGAGTTCTACTTCTATAGCCACAGCAGTCACATTCCAATATGGGCGCCGAAGGGGAAAAAGTGCTCGTTCAGCGAGGTTGCGATTCCCGTTGAAGAAGCTCGGGTGTTCAAACTGACCAGGAGTCCTACTACAGATATATGGCCCTTTTTCTCGTAGCCCTTCTGTACTGCTTTGGTACAGGTTAAGCCGCAGTAATCAGCGAATTCGTTCCGGTAAACGCTGCTGACATTTCGCAGTATTACCCGTCTGGCGTTATAACGGTTCAGACGCGAGTGTTATCGATTAGGGGCTATATAGGTTTGGCGGTAAATGATAAATGAAGAGATTTTTCTTGGGTGCGTGAAGTAGAAGTGGGCATGTTCCATGAGCTGCAAACTACATGTTTACATAACGTTAAAGTATTTGTATTTACTTCGTTCTATCCAATAATCGTTATATCTGGGATCGTTGTATTGAAGTTTCACTAATGTAAACCCCACGGCGTGTGTTCGCGTTCACTCCACCTTTGGGAGGAAATGTGAGGTAATAACTGCGATTTTGCTCACACTAATACGAAATACGGAAATGCTCCCACGATCGGTAACCGCTTATGTAACTTAAATGAAATTTGTTTGGGTCAAAAGAAAAAAAAATATTTTGCATCGTTAGTGGGAGCGGAAAATTCGATTAAGATTATCACATTTTCAGAAAAATTTACCGAAGTAAAATTTCAATAACTCAGAACACGAACTTGACAACTACGCAAAAAAAAACTGATGTCGCAATTTTCTAAAGATAATCTGATCGATATAGCGCTTTAATTGGACAAAACTAACCAGACAACCTATTACAGTTTACGTGGGGAAGGTGTTACTACACTTGGGTGATTTGCGTATGCACTCACGAAACCTTATTATGTTTTAGAACCACGTCGCTAGTATCAGTTTATCGCACTCGAAAAGTCGCGCAGTTTACAGAATTTCACAATTTATTTTATTAGCATACAATTACGTACCTACTAATTTGACGATTCGATTGAAAACCGAGTTAAGTTGACGATATAGGCCATCGACTTTCCTAAATCGACGGCCTTTAATAAAGTTCCGCTCTTACGGTCACTCCACCTTAACCTTGTTTTTTTACGTTCAAACTTGGTTTAATATGATTTCAAGGTTGCTTAGCTATAGTGAGAGAATTTCTTTCTTCACGTGTATTTGAATAAGAAAAGTGGAGTTCGGCTTGAACTAAAACTTCACTTACATTCCCCCTATATAACAAAAGACAAAGGTCTATCTAATCAATCAATCAATCGATCGCTCAATCAATCAATCACTGACCCCAGGGTAGGAAAGCGGCCTCAGCTTCTCGTAGTCCTCTTGACCCGCGGTGTCCCACAGCGTCAGGTTGGCAGTGACGCCGTCCACGACCAAGCTCCCGGCGTAGTTGTCGAAGCTGCGAGCCGGTCATGTGCCACGTTGAGTGCGAGAGACCACCGCGTGTTGCAACACACACCCCCTGACACTTATCTGCTTCCGGCCTAAGCACAAGCGAGGTTGGCAACACGACCCTATGTCTCGATATAAAAAGCCATCACCCGACAAACACACAGGCAGGCAGACATGCAGATAGATAGATAGATAGATAGATAGATAGATAGATAGATAGATAGATAGATAGATAGATAGATAGATAGATAGATAGATAGATGATACTGCATATAGCGTGTAGTCCATGTAATAGGGCTAAGACAACATCAACATAACACACAACCGTACTTCAGAGATGTGAAAAGGGAGGAATTAATAGGAGGAACTACCATAAATCAATTGACGCTTTAATTTAAAAGGCCATTTGCATGAATAACATTTCGGGATCGTGTGTTAAAGGGCAACTCTGGCAATATTTCGATGCCAACGAATGCAGATGAAAGTCACTGTACATTCCTCTGCACACTTCCGTCGTATATCTCCTCAAACATTCAGGCTTGATAGTTGCGCAGATTCTTTACAAATTAATTTTGGTAATTCCTTCGAACCACCTACCTTGCCTTCTCCTCAGCTACTGGCCAGATTGTGTTATGGCGTAAAAGGCGGCATACGCAGAGCATGCTGGGAATGAATGGCAGACGCCAGCGTGAGCAGCCGGCGCAACTTCATCCCTCGCCAGCCGCACACACAGTTTGAGGCGATGTCGATCGCGTTCAGTCGATGTTAGGCTTTATCAGTCGCCGAGTTCGTGAGTCACTATACGGTGGACCCGAGCGACTGACCGAAGCTAATTAAGCATTAGGATGGATGAAAGTGTTTTTGTAGTTCAGTTCAGTTTTGGCCATACGGATTTGAAATAACTATTATCCATGCACTTCGCATAGCGTAAACACAAAAAGCGATAAGCGACGGACACGGCGCCTCTATCAAACTCGATACGTCGCCGTCCTCGAAGGCTACACCAATCACACCAACGCCTCCTTAGTCGAGGAGGCGCTGATCGCCCTCGCGGGCGCTTCCCTAAATTAAATGTAAATATGCACTGGGGTTTTTGATGCATTGTTATGCTGATTCATTATTTAGCTCCCAAGGTTCACGGTTTGCCTCTTAGCGACGGGCAAAAGCGGAGGCCTCTAGCTTGATACAGCATGCTAGCGACCGTCTCATACTCTTCACTTGCCGACGGTGTCAGTGTATGGCATCGGCGTTCCGCGAAAGAACTACACGTTTTTAAATGAACGATAATACGCGCAAATCTTAATCTGTGAGCTTTTATAGAACACATGAATTGCGTATACACGAAGAGTACGAAGAATGGTAAGTATAGGCCGAAATAAACAACATGTATACTATACGGTCTCCCGCTCGCTGTCGAAGGTGCCCGGCGCTCATACCAGCGCGACAGAGTGAGGAAACAGGGCTTACATGCAAAAAATGTTGCGTCCTTTGCTATGTTCTGACATTATTTGATGTCAGTGATGCGCAGATTGCGTTATATTTCAAAGGGAACGACGAGCGGTTCGCTGTACCATGCCGATGTAAACCACTGCACGGTCAGTGCTTGGGACATTCAGCGGCGGTTTTTCCGAGGGAAAATGGCGCTCTATAAATCAAAATACAAATGCGCAAAGCAGCGCGCTTGATTGGAAGTACGCGAAAAGCTTCCCTGAGAAGCGGTAAAACACTCCAAATAGCAAGCAGCACATATCGAATCAGTGGTTAGGGCTACCTCGATCATGCTGCAGCGCGTTGCTCAGCGCGCTGGCTCTCGTGGGACGGTTCGAATGCGAACGGCGATTCATGGCTATAAATTGAATTCCTCGGAATCGTAGCTGTCACGGTTTGACAGCTTCGAAGAGCTGGTGCACCTGTCATTGTCACCCGAAGGACATTGCCAATGGTCCGGCGCGGTTGCGGATTACAGTGACGGATCAGATGAGCGTCTGCTCTTCACCGCTTCGTTCTGCCACGCTGGCAGGAACGGCTACGACATGCATGAGCACTACGTGGCCTTGAGCGCCTACAACGGGCTTCTTCGATTTTCAGAGTTCTGGCATTCCGATGAAGGAGAAGAAAGCTGTTTAATGAAAAGCGGAGTGGTTAGGCCGCGTTATTTGCCTACATGCTACTTTGCAGGAAATAGTACGGAGGGGAAGAAATGCCCTAAAGAAGGTGGGCTCGATGAAAACACGCAAGGTGAGTGTACACCGTGCGCGCGTTCTTAGAGTTGCGAGGCTGCTCACACGGTCGGCTCGTAGTCGGTGCCGGAAAGGCTCCGGTAGTGAATGCGAACAGCAGGCAGGTCTTGCCCACCATGCCGTCACCCACCACCACCATCTTGATGGGCCGACTCTGCGCCATGCCGGCTTAGCCCTCGTCGTGCTCCTCCTCACAGCGGTGGGCTGCCGCTGCCCTGCTGGAGCAGAGAGAGAGGCTTAGTTAGTACGTGCGCGTTGATTCCGCGGTGTTCAATTGAAGCCGAGCGAATGTAAAACTAGTGCAAATATATATACCGAGATCAAAAGGCGGAGACTGATAATAAGTATCAATCAATCAATCAATCAATCGATGAGTTCATTTTTCACTACAGCGAGCAAGGACATAGGAAACAAAAGCTAACAGAGATTGGCAAGGCTCCTAGCCTTCTACAGTCCAGCAGCACAATACATTATATCAGCGGTAGCAATCGGCTGTAGCGCGTGCAAAAACATGAGAGAGATAAAAAAGTACACACCACGTGTGCGGTGAACCAGTCTAAGGATTATAGAAGACTTCAATATATAACATATACGTCGCATCTCACCCGCCGCGGGGCTTTAGTCAGCTAAGGCGTTGCGCTGCTGAGCACGAGATCGCGGGATCGAATCCCGGCCGCGGCGGCAGCATTCGATGGAGGCGAAATGCAAAAAACGCCCGTGTGCTTGCGTTGTAGTGCACGTTAAAGAACCCCAGGTGGTCAAAATTAATCCGGAGCCCTCCACTACGGCGTGCCTCATAATCAGAACTGGTTTTGGCACGTAAAACAACATCAATCAATCACGTCGCATCTCGAGTCTTCTGTCGCAAAATTTTCCCGAATCCTTCAAGCACAGCGAAGCTAGACGCACGTCAGGTTTAAACGTGCGTCGAAATCGCACCAACTTGCCCAAAAAGCAGTGTTATAGGTTAGACGTAGCTGCCACGAACAGCTGGCACGAACCAATCAGGATTGCGATCATGTCATGCGTAACCTTCCGCTTCAGTCGCGCGCTCGATATTATCGCACGAGTTGCGTTCTCGGGCCTCGGCCTCGTATTTTTCCATTCCAGTGTCAGATCATACCGAGAAAAAAAAAAAACGTAACTCACACACATAGTTTGTTCTGAAGAATTAAATCACGTCTTGCAGCTATTCAGGCACATGAAGTTAGAGCAACGTCATCGTTCATACGGGGTGTTCTGCGAAACAAATTAATAAGTTGCCTGTGGCAGATAGCACGAATTGTATAGTTCTTGAGCTGGCTCTACTCGAAGAAGCGGACATTACTTGCAAGCGAAATTTAAATACATAATCGGCTAATTACGAAAAAAGCAATAATTAAGTTTCCAACTAATAACCATTGGAATTAGTTGGCGCATATTTCGAAAATGATGTCATCCACACAATTCTTTTAAGTGGATATGCCAATGCAGTCGCACCGGCTACAATTTGTAAATTGTGATCTGTGCCATAAGGTAATTAATTAAAACTTAATTAGTGTTTCTTAATCAGTCGATTATGTGGTTCAGTTTCTCGTGCAAGCAATATCCGCCTCTTTGAGCAGACCAGCTCCAGGACTAGGAATTTGCTATCTGCCACAGGCAACTTAAAAAAAAAGAGAAATTGTTTGAAGTTTCGTAGACACACCCCGTATGTGCTCGCGTTTCATCAAACGAATATTCGTCAATTCGCCCACTGGTTATGTACGAAGATCTGCGGCGCAGAGCACTCGGGTTCCTCATGAGCCAAAGGACATGCCCCTTATGCCGGCCATGCACTATCAGTACTTCAGTTCAACCATGTTATGGAGATGAACGCACTGTAGAAAAGATGATTGATTGATTGATTGATTGGAAATTATTCCCTTGAAAATGGGTCCTTATCCACGATCCTTACAAGTGGCCGGACTAGATGCTTAATGAAGAAGGACAACCCGGCGTCCCAGGTTAGCAAGTTCTTGTTTTTGCTCGAAAGGACTGTGCATAAATGAACTTTTCAGTTGGAAAATAGCTCCAATGAAGTGAGAACAGTTAGCTCTATAGCTTGCGATTTTGCGTCATCATTATCATCCTCAGTATATATTGCCCACTGCCAGGGCGAAGCCTCTCCTTGCCTCTCATGCAATTACACCGTCTTGCGCTAGCTGATTTCAACTGCGCCAGCAAAATTCCTAACTTCAATCCTGAACTTTTAAACTCCAATGGTCCACGGTTATGCATCCTACGCATACATGGCCAGCTCAGCTCCATTTTTTCTTCTATTATTGTCATTTAGAATATCGGCTATCCCAGTCTGTCTTTGTGTGCGGCCCGTAACTTGTTCTCGAGCTTCTTGGTAACCTCCGAGCTCTGCCATGGTTAGCATCGGTAGAATGCAATGATTGTACACTTTTCATTTCAACGACAGTGGTAATCTCCCAGTCAGGATTTGACATGCCTGCCGTATCGCACTCCAACACAAATTTTATTCTTCTGTAAACTTCCTTCTCATGATCAGGGTCCCTGCGAGTAAACTGACCTAGATAACGTATCCTTTGCAGACTCTAGAGGCTGACTGGCGATCCTGAATCTTGTTCCCTTGCCAGGCATAAAACTGCTCATAAATGAAATTATCGCTCTAAAAAAAAATCCAATGAAGTGGTATACTGAATTTTTTCTTCGTACCTAGCTTGCGATTTGTGTAATTCTGCGCTATTAAATCCTTTACAAATACCGTCAGCTGTAGAGTTAGAACAAGGTCAGTCAGTCAGTGCAGTGCACGCCGGCCTCCATAAGCACTGCGTCCAGTGGTAAAAACGAAAAAAGATGTCGAATAAAGAGGATACGAAAGCCGCGGCCATTGCGCCTGGCACGCAGTGCGAACCGCGCGCAAGCTCGCCACAAGGCGTTTCGGGTCACGCTGCAAACGACTACCCGCACCTGGCAGACAGCCGCCGCCCATCTTGCCCTTCCTCGCAAAGCGTGCGCGAAGCGTTTTGTACGCGGCCCCACGAGCAACGCTCCGGAGTGCGTGTATAGAGCGCGTCACAGCGTGCACAGCGTTATACAAGCAGCTCACGAAGACGTCACGCGGATTTCGTGCAAGGACGCGCGAAAAAGCGTGACGCGCGGACCGACCAAGAACCGACGCAAATGCAATTGCAGAACAGAGGCATACTTATACGCCTCTGCGGCAGCGATTCGCGCGCTTGGAATCCATGCTTCGCTGCCCGCTGCGCTACGGCCACGAGAATTTCACCGAGCGGGCGCTTCGCGTGTGCACCTCCACCACCGCAACCTTGCTATTCTACCTACCCAAGTAGCAGTATACTGCCGGAACAATAATGGGTCAACGACGTTGTCTAAATTAATGGGCGGCGCTGTCCGATATCGGGCCATTGTGGCACACCAGTAATGAACATTGTCGCTGTGCTGGTGAAGCTTCAAAGTACATTCTGGCATTCGCAAGAGCGAGCGTAAGCAAACCGGCGACGCTCGT